>NC_062276.1:18170869-18470869 GCF_916048215.2 Malus sylvestris
TTAAAGAAACGTTCAGGTTTAATTGGGCCCATTGGGCCTAAACCCATTGGGCTTTTATTCAAGCATTGGATGACTAGAAATAAATAAAAGCCCAAAGCCCAAATCAACACAAAGGGGCCGGCCCTTGCAAGTGGAGAGGGAGAGATATTTAGTCAAGTTGTTGACTAGGTTTCTTTTTGTCTATATAAGGAACTGTATAGAAATTTAATCCTTAGGGCTTTTGTGTGTTTTTGAACAACAAAGAGGCAAAATAATATAGCTCTCTAAAACCACAAAGGCCGGCCACCTAGAGGGTTTTTTAACTAACAATCTTTCACCCTTTTGGTTATTCCTCCATCCATCTCACTACACTAGTGGGTGTGGATATTTAGAGGTCTTCTCCTTTGGAGACTAAAGGAGAACCTTGGAGCACTCTTACTAACAAAGCGGAGGAGGCAAGGAAGGAGGCTAGGCTCAAGGACTTCAAGGAGCAAAGGACTTGGAGGTGGTCCATCCTTGGTCTCAAGTCTAGATCAAGAGGTATAAGACTAAACTCTCACTTTGTTCTTTACTAAAATGTTTTGATGCATTATATATAAACCTATGAACCTTGAAGGGGATTTGCATGACTATAGCTTTGATATTATTTGATAAATCGCTTCCGTTGCTCATGTATATAAATTTTGAATTGTATATGCATGCTAGTCATTTAGAAATCCCATGTGTTAAACTCATAATTTTCCCTTCAAGTGGTATCAGAGCCAAAGGTTTATGTATAATGTGTCCTTTTGGATTTTATGCATATGGGTATTAATATTATGCATGTCATAATTATTGCTTCATTCAAAATATGTTTATCTTTTGTTTTTCAATAGTTGAAAAATGTTAGTCAATAGTTGAGAAAGATATGTATGCAAAAGATGTTTTGTATGCATGAATGAAAATTGAGTTTTGAACTAGTATGACATATTATTTCTTCATTTAAAGTATGTTTATCTTTTGTTTTTTCAATGGTTGAAAAATATAAATCAAGAGTTGAAAAGATATGCATGTATGTTTTGTATGCATGAATGAAGAATAAGTCATGAACAAAAATTTTGGGGTTTTGTTCTTTGTGGTTGGCACGGTTTTGGGGATTTTTTGGGCATGTGTTTGTGTTTTATTGTAAGACACTCACACATCATTTTAAAGCTAGAAAGTAGAAACCTTGTCACTTTAGTTTTTGGGTTTGAAAAATCACCAAGAATACACAAATCTTGAAAAAGTGTTCATGGTTTTGTTCTTGGTGTTCATAGTTTGGTTTTGGGTGAAAATGGTTTTATTTGGTTTTCATGCATAGTTTTATGGTTTTGGATGATGTTCTTACCATCCATAACCATATTAAAACTTTTAAAACCCTAGACTTGTCTAGGAGATTTCCATCACCTTTTTTCATTAAAGCCATTTAAGCCAAAACCAAGTGACATGCAAAATTGGATTTTTCTACCTTGCATTGAATTAAAGCAAGATGGGTGAGACTTCCCATCTCCCCTTAATGTGGCCGGCCACCCTAGTGGATTTATCCACTTGGGGGGTCTTTTGTAATTTGAAAAAGATATTTTATACTTTTGAGTATTTACGGTTTGACCCCTAACTTTTTCTTATTTGCATTTAGGCCCCTACTAACTAGAAAGTTAAAATATTTGATTTTAATTTTGTTAGTTGTTTAAACTCATAATTCTATTATGCCCATATGCACTAAATCTAAATGTTCATGTTGCATTCCATTTTGATTATTTAATGTGATTAAGTAGTTAGAAAAGGGTGACTATGGACTTATGCCTTAAACGATAATTGAGCTATAAGATAAGGCGCTAAAATCAAATTGTTTGAACCTTGGGAATGTGTTTTAATTACTGTTTTTATTGGACCTTGACACATTTGACATTAATCTATCTCTCCCTCTTAGTATGTGTAATTTGTAGGAATTTGTACAAATCGGTTTGTAATTCTTATTATTTCTTAATCTCTTTTAGTTAGTTGATTCCCTCTAGTGCTAGACTAGAGTTTCTTTAACTATTGGTAAGGAGACATAACTAAAAGACGGTTTTGACATGAGATTAAAGATTAAATGGGTCCAATGCCCTAATTAGCAATGAATGATTGTCTTTCATTTCTAATGGCTCAATGAAAAAGTTTTAATTGGATTGAAAAGCACGTAATTAAATTGACACAACCTCCCCGAGTTTATATTCAACAATGTTGGCTCGTTGTTGCAATAACCTAATAAGTCCATGGTCATCCAAGAGCCTAAGATAACTATAAAGTCCAATTTCAAAGGAATGCAAAAACCTTAGTAGTAGTAGTTACTTCCAATATTTGAAAATTCGTTTTTGATATTGATTTGTTTTTCTTAAAACAAATAGTGGGAGTATCATACGCTACTAAACTATAATGAATACAATTAGTAGTTATATATATCTCCAATATTTTGAAAAATGTTTTGATATTGATTTGTTTTATGAAAACGAATAGTGAGGATATCATATGCTACTAATTTCATTAACTTTGGACTAGTAGTTGTAATAGGACACTATTTATTTGAATATGATTAAATAAATAAAATTGATGAGACCTTAAAATCCCTCAACCAACATACAATATTAAGTTGAAAGCGTAAGAGTGCTTTGAACACTTTTTCGTGACCTTCCACCGTGGTAGGCTCCAATCGTTTATGACTTGTACATCGCCTTCACCCTATCATGGGGGAGTGCAAAGTGCATGCTTATACTCAGGAGGAGTTTATTTAAAACATTTGATGAGGTTAAGGTAGGCAACTAGTGTGGCCAACATTGTATCATCATAAGGTCATGCTTGAACCCCTATCTAAACCGGCATGGTGGGAAAGAACTTAACTAAGAGAAATAATGCCAACATCGTATCATCGTGAGGCATTACTCTCTAGAGGCCAAAAAGATGGGTAATCACAAGAGGTTGTTGTGAATGGGTAATTGTACCCTCTCATTATTATTTTTGCTAGCCAACATCGTATCATCGTGAGGTGGGCTTGGTAATAGTGAGCCTCCCATAACCCGCTAGGAGCTTTCTTTGAAAACTCCCGGATTCCATCTTGAGGGATATGGAATTTGCCAAAAATGGTGGGTGGTGTCATTCGGTTTAAAGACCCGAATCGTTTGACTTAATCAACAATCAAACTAATTATTTTTTTTTGTTTATGTATTTAGATATGGTTGGAAGCACACTCGCGAAAATACTCGACAAACATTGCCTAGAGGGGCACAATTTCCCATCATGGTATCGTAATGTCAAGATTCTCCTAACATTGGAGAAGATTGTTTACGTACTAGACAAGGCTCCACCTCACATACCTCTCGGCGCTGAGGCTACTGAGGATGAACGTGCTAAGTTTGACAAGCACGTTGAGGATGACACACAAGCCAAGTGCTATCTGTTGGCTTCCATGAATGAGGAGCTACAGAGACAGCACGAGGGCATGGACAGTGCATCTTCCATAATACTCCATCTTACGGAGTTATATGGTGAAGGGACGCGCAACCGTCGCTTTAGCACTGTTTGTGAACTTGTGAAGACCAAGATGGTCAAGGGGGCTCCAGTGCATCAACATGTACTGAAGATGATAGGATTCATTGAACAATTGGAGAACCTTGGTACTCCACTTGACGGGGAATTGGCCCAGGACTTCATATTGGCTTCTCTTTCTGATTCATTTGCGCAGTTCGTAATGAACTACAATATGAATAAGATGGATAGTACTCTCTCAGAGTTACTAAATATGTTAGTAACTGCCGAGAAGACTATGAAGAAAGAGAACGTTGTAGGGACTTCTGCAGTAATCTACAACAAACCATCCTCTTCCAAGGCCAAGCCGCAAGGCAAAGGCAAAGGGAAGGAGAAGAAGTCACCCACTCCTAAGCCGAAAGGAGGAGTGAGGAAAAAGAAGGCAAATGAGCCCAAAGGGACTTGCCACCACTGTGGAAAGGAGGGGCATTGGAGGAGGAATTGCAGGTTATACCTTGCAAGTCTTAAGGACAAGCCACAAGGTATGGTTTATGTTCTTATCTTCAATTCTAAATGTTAGATCTTCTAAATATTTATATTTGATATAAAGAGCTAATCACTTGTATAATTGTATATAGGTGGAGAAGCCAAGTAGAAGATGAACAAGCAAGGAAAAATGTGGTGAAGGGTTCGGCCACTATGTTTTTAGCTTACTACTTAGGAAGTTTGTTTGGCATTAAAGATTGTCTTTAAACTTTCTTATTTTGTTAAGAACTTATTATGTGGCTTCATATGATGGAAGATCACTATTAGTGCCTAAATGTATGAAGGTATATATATTAGTCTCTAAATGTATAGAGCTAATACTTTTTGTATTAAACATTATGAATGTTTGAACTATCATATTAATGTAATGTGAAAAATGCCTTTTTAATATACTATTTCCTTAAAGTAGTGTTATGAATTGAAAGAATTGTCTTGTTGTATCCTAGATGAGATACAAGAGTTATATCACTTATTGTAATGTGATAGCCAAACTTTAGATTTATCAATTATGGATAGATCTCACATGTAGGACATAAAAGGATACAATGAATCTTTAGATTTGGTTCCATTTGTCTACTTATGAGTTCTATATGAATTGACAAAAGTCTAGAGTATCCTTTCTTGAAGAAAAGGAAGATCACATTATAATGATATAAGTAATAAGAAAAACGTTTCTTATATGGTCATCACTTGAAACACAATGATCAAGATCACTCTTGATTCAATTAGTAGTTTTGAACAAACAATTGGGCATTCTTTAAAAGGTTTTAAAATGTCAATTGTGTTAGTGATTAAACCAAGAAACAAGTGTCTAAATCTATAAAATGTTTAAAGACTTTAGTCACTTAATAACAAGACATTAACTTAGTGGAGATTGAAACAAATAAGCTTGAAATGTTTTAAAGCTACTACACAATGTCTTCTTCCAATATACTCCACTTTTATACATTTTGAATGTATGAAGTGATTTCTCATTAAAGTCATGAGAAATAGTGGGAGGTGTGAAAATGGATATAAACTTGAATGTGATTGGTTTATAGTTGTCTAAAGAATAATAGTAATTGACTATTATTAAATGTTTGTAATTTTAATTGTTAAAAGACTCAAGCTCTTCAAACGTTAAAATTCTATGTTGTGTGACATTCTAAAGAATAGTCTTTGAATGTTGGTTTCGTCAACCTAGCATAAAATAGTTATATGTTGGGAGTTGTCCATCATTCTCTTTTATGAGAACAAGCTAAATAACTAAGCATATGGACAAGTTGATGAAACAAAAGGGAAATAGTTTCAAAATGAGTCACAACATATGGTTTAACAACAAGACAATCCAAATTCAACATCTCATGTAACTATAACGCTCTATGTAGTTTTAATAAAGAATTATATCAACCACCTAGAAGGAATGGTTGAGTTTCTATATCCTTAGTAGGAGCCATGCTTCCACTAAAGACTTGGATAATTCTTATATTACTACATTAAAGGTCTTAGTATGACTAAAACTTGAAGTATGGTGTATGACACCATATAATTTAAATGAATAGACTTAATGGAACAAGTCACACATTTCAAAAGGAATTACTTGAGAAGGAATTCTTTTGTGTGTGATTAATTTAAGTTAGTGGGAGCAATATGCATTCAAATCAAGAAAATATAATTGTTATTTTTGAATGAATGCTAAGTTACAACAAGGCCAGTGGGAGTGATGTCATAATTTGAGCAACAAGATGTGAATAAAGTCTATTCGATAGACTTGATAAAACATAGAGGTTACTCGAAAAATGACAAAACATGACACGGTCAATTTTGAAGTATAGCCTTGAAATTGGACTTATTGATATAGCAAGGCTATCTCACTAATGTTATATGGGAATTAAATCTCAAATGTTGTAGATTTAAGAAAGCATTTTCCTATGTGATAGGAAATCACTTTCATAACCCTTATAATGAATGTGTCATAAAATCACAAAAGGGACACATGTATTGACTTGTGAAGTAGATATCCAAAGGTGAAGAACCACAGGGGTTGTCACTTTAAGATATTACTATATCCCAGGATCAGAACCAAAGCAACTGAAAGAGTATTATTGCCTTTAAAGAAAGAAACATCAGAGTGGGACTCTGGAAGCTTGCATTCACTTAGGTTGTTAACCAAAGTGAAAATAAGCCATTTTAACAAATGGAACTTCATAATGGATGAAGTACTAATCATATGAATGAATTGTTAGTATTGTACTACAATGGTCTCAAGGTTGGAGCAAAGTTTGCATAAAGTATACAAACAAAATATATGTCGATATATAGTTTTAGAAACTGCTTCAAAAGGTGTTTTGAATGGAAGGGGTTCTTTTAGGACCAATGATTGAATCCAAACCATAAGGTCTTTAGTAGGATACTACGACGTAATGGGGCGATAGCTCAAGCCATGGAATCAAGGTCTCATCAAAGTATTCGAACACAAGAAAGAGACATCATCAAATGTTTTGGAAACATTTAATAAGTAAATACCTTTTAAATGATAAAAGGGATTAATGCATAACCAAGTTAACCTACGAGCATAAGCTCTCTCAACAAGATGTATAAGATACACTAGTGATTGACTTTAGTGCAAATGGGAGATTGTTGGAAATATGCCCTGAAAGTCAATCTTTGGAAGAAACCTTTCAGGACAAATGAATCGATGTATGGATGACTCTTATACATCAAATGGCAAAGACACGAATTAGGACTATCTCAATAAACGATATATGTCCTAAATAGTGTATCCATGGACAATGGATCGATTGAAGAAGTAATCTAATGATGTTAGACTAAAGAGACCTTCTTCACATAACCATTATGTCCAAAAGGTTCCTAGTCATTGGATTGTCGGAGGGAAACTGACAATGCTTAGACCGGTACATACTGTGTCCGCTTCAAATGGAAGGATGGAAAGTCTCATCCCATTCGTGTGTCACACTAAGACAAGTATGTAGGTGCTCATTAAGGGAATGAGTTCACTGAACACAATCGAACGAGAGTACTTGCATGGAGGTCTACTCACATGTCAAGCAAGTAACTCTAATGGTTGGAATAATGTAAGTAGTCCTTTGACCTGAGGCATCGTCGTTGTCTTGTGGCTAAGTACTTAATCTTTGATTATGTCAAAGTCACCCCATTCGCGGATGTCCACGGCATAATTGGGGTTAAGCCACTTAGTCATGAAGGCAAGTGAATGCGCAACAAGGAATCTCTAATCCTCGATTAGAGAGGAAGAATACTCTAAGATATGATTCGGGAATCTTCGGCCAAAGTATCGAGCGTAATAAAGGAAAGCGTTCCTATACGACTCAATAGAATCATATAAGAAGGAATAATCACATTAGGGGTTTAACATAATATATCCATACCCTAATAATGTGATTGAGAGTATTGTTTTAGAGAAGGATCGAATTACATTGTAATTCCAACTGAATGGGTTCTCCGAACAACTTCTACATTAGCTTGGGTAGCTATGACATATGGTTAGATGTCACTTATAGCTTGTGAGTTCTTCTAGATGATTAAATGTAGTCATCAAAGAAGAAAGGTGAATTAAAATGAAGTTTTAATTCACTAAGTGATTGGATTAAATATAATCAATTGGATTGATGTCAATCACCTCACTGCCTTGCTAATTAGAACCTAAAATGATTGTACACCGATACACTCTTGTAGTGAGTAATTAATGGATGATGGAAATAATTAATTGGATTAATTAAGTGTTGTGATTAATTTAGAAAGTCTAAAGAAATCATAAAAGCGATAAAAGATCATTTTGGGCTTAAAGAAACGTTCGGGTTTAATTGGGCCCATTGGGCCTAAACCCATTGGGCTTTTATTCAAGCATTGGATGACTCGAAATAAATAAAAGCCCAAAGCCCAAATCAACACAAAGGGGCCGGCCCTTGCAAGTGGAGAGGGAGAGATATTTAGTCAAGTTGTTGACTAGGTTTCTTTTTGTCTATATAAGGAACTTTATAGAAATTTAATCCTTAGGGCTTTTGTGTGTTTTTGAACAACAAAGAGGCAAAAGAATATAGCTCTCTAAAACCACAAAGGCCGGCCACCTAGAGGGTTTTTTAATTAACAATCTTTCACCCTTTTGGTTATTCCTCCATCCATCTCACTACACTAGTGGGTGTGAATATTTAGAGGTCTTCTCCTTTGGAGACTAAAGGAGAACCTTGGAGCACTCTTACTAACAAAGTGGAGGAGGCAAGGAGGGAGGCTAGGCTCAAAGACTTCAAGGAGCAAAGGACTTGGAGGTGGTCCATCCTTGGTCTCAAGTCTAGATCAAGAGGTATAAGACTAAACTTTCACTTCGTTCTTTACTAAAATGTTTTGATGCATTATATATAAACCTATGAACCTTGAAGGGGATTTGCATGACTATAGCTTTGATATTATTTGATAAATCGCTTCCGTTACTCATGTATATAAATTTTGAATTGTATATGCATGCTAGTCATTTAGAAATCCCATGTGTTAAACTCATAATTTTCCCTTCAGTCACTTGAAACACAATGATCAAGATCACTCTTGATTCAATTAGTAATTTAGAACAACTAATTGGGCAATTTTAAAATTGTTTTAAAATGTCAATTGTGTTAGTGATTAAACCAAGAAAGAAGTGTCTAAATCTATAAAATGTTTAAAGACTTTAGTCACTTAATAACAAGACATTAACTTAGTGAAGATTGAAACAAATGAGCTTTAAAATGTTTTAAAGCTACTACACAATGTCTTCTACCAATGTACTGCACTTTTATACATTTTGAATGTATGAAATGATTTCTCATTAAAGTCATAAGAAATAGTGGGAGGTGTGAAAATGGATATAAACTTGATTGTGATTGGTTTATGGTTGTCTAAAGTATAATAGTACTTGACTATTATTAAGAGTTTGTAATTTTAATTGTTAAAGAACTCAAGCTCTTCAAACATTAAAATTCTATGTTGTGTGACATTCTAAAGAATAGTCTTTGAATGTTGGTTTCGTCAACCTAGCATAAAATAGTTATATGTTGGGAGTTGTCCATCATTCTCTTTTATGAGAACAAGCTAAATAACTAAGCATATGGACAAGTTGATGAAACAAAAGGGAAATAAGTTCAAAATGAGTCACAACATATGATTTAACAACAAGACAATCCAAATTCAACATCTCATGTTACAATATTGCTCTATGTAGTTTTAATAAAGAATTATATCAACCACCTAGAAGGAATGGTTAAGTTTCTATATCCTTAGTAGGAGCCATGCTTCCACTAAAGACTTGGATAATTCTTATATGATTACATTAAAGGTCTTAGTATGACTAAAACTTGAAGTATGGTGTATGACACCATATAATTTAAATGAATAGACTTAATGAAACAAGTCACACATTTCAAATGGAATTACTTGAGAAGGAATTCTTTTGTGTATGATTCATTTAAGTTAAGTGGGAGCAATATGCATTCAAATCAAGAAAATATAATTGTTATTTTGAATGAATGCTAAGTTACAACAAGGCCAGTGGGAGTGATGTCATAATTTGAGCAACAAGATTTGAATAAAGTCTATTCGATAGACTTGATAAAACATAGATGTTACTCGAGAAATGACAAAACATGACATGGTCAATTTTGAAGTATAGACTTGAAATTGGACTTATTGATATAGCAAGGCTATCTCAATAATGTTATATGGGAATTAAATCTCAAATGTTGTAGATTTAAGAAAGCATTTTCCTATGTGATAGGAAATCACTTTCATAACCCTTTTAATGAATGTGTCACAAAATCACAAAAGGGACACATGTATGGACTTGTGAAGTAGATATCCAAACTATAAGATATTACTAAATCCCAGGATCGGAACCAAAGCAACTGAAAGAGTATTATTGCCTTTAAAGAAAGAAACATTAGAGTGGGACTCTAGAAGCGTGCATTCATTTAGGTTGTTAACCAAAGTGAAAATAAGCCATTTTAACAAATGGAACTTCATAATGGATGAAGTACTAATCATATGAATGAATTGTTAGTATTGTACTACAATGGTCTCAAGGTTGGAGCAAAGTTTGTATAAAGTATACAAACGAAATATATGACGATATATTGTTTTAGAAACTGCTTCAAAAGGTGTTTTGAATGAAGGGGTTCTTATAGAACCAATGATTGAATCCAAACCATAAGGTCGTTAGTAGGATACTACGACGTAATGGGGCGATAGCTCAAGCCATGGAATCAAGGTCTCATCAAAGTATTTGAACACAAGAAAGAGACATCCTCAAATGTTTTGGAAACATTTGATAAGTAAATCCCTTTTAAATATTAAAAGGGATTAATACATAACCGAGTTAACCTACGAGCATAAGCTCTCTCAACTAGCATGTATAAGATACACTAGTGATTGACTTTAGTGCAAGTGGGAGATTGTTGGAAATATGCCCTGAAAGTCAATCTTTGGAAGAAACCTTTCAGGACAAATGAATCGATGTATAGATGACTCTTATACATCAAATGGCAAAGGTACTATTTAAGACTATCTCAATAAACGATATATGTCCTGAATAATGAATCCATGGACAATGGATCGATTGAAGAAGTAATCTAATGATCTTAGACTACAGAGACCTTCTTCACATAACCATAATGTCCAAAAAGGTTCCTGGTCATTGGATTGTCGGAGGGATACTGACAATGCTTAGACCGGTACATACTGTGTCCGCTTCAAATGGAAGAATGGAAAGTCTCATCCCATTTGTGTAGTGATACTAAGACAAGTATGTAGGTGCTCATTAAGGGAATGAGTTCACTGAACACAATCGAACGAGAGTACTTGCATGGAGGTCTACTCACATGTCAAGCAAGTAACTCTAATGGTTGGAATAATGTAAGTAGTCCTTTGACCTGAGGCATCGTCGTTGTCTTGTGGCTAAGTACTTAATCTTTGATTATGTCAAAGTCACCCCATTCGTGGGTGTCCAAGGCATAATTGGGGTTAAGCCACTTAGTCATGAAGGTAAGTGAATGCGCAACAAGGAATCTCTAATCCTCGATAAGAGAGGAAGAATACTCTAAGATATGATTCGGGAACCTTCGGCCGAAGTATCGAGCGTAATAAAGGAAAGCGTTCCTATACGACTCAATAGAATCATATAAGAAGGAATAATCACATTAGGGGTTTGACATAATATATCCATACCCTAGTAACGTGATTGAGAGTATTGTTTTAGACAAGGATCGAATTACATTGTAATTCCAACTGAATGGGTTCTCCGAACAACTTCTACATTAGCTTGGGTAGCTATGACATATGGTTAGATGTCACTCATAGCTTGTGAGTTCTTCTAGATGATTAAATGTAGTCATCAAAGAAGAAAGGTGAATTAAAAGGAAGTTTTAATTCACTAAGTGATTGGATTAAATATAATCAATTGGATTGATGTCAATCACCTCACTGCCTTGCTAATTAGAACCTAAAATGATTGTATACCGATACACTCTTGTAGTGAGTAATTAATGGATGATGGAAATAATTAATTGGATTAATTAAGTGTTGTGATTAATTTAGAAAGTCTAAAGAAATCATAAAAGCGATAAAAGATCGTTTTGGGCTTAAAGAAACGTTCGGGTTTAATTGGGCCCATTGGGCCTAAACCCATTGGGCTTTTATTCAAGCATTGGATGACTAGAAATAAATAAAAGCCCAAACCAACACAAAGGGGCCGGCCCTTTAAAGTGGAGAGGGAGAGATATTTAGTCAAGTTGTTGACTAGGTTTCTTTTTGTCTATATAAGGAACTTTATAGAGATTTAATCCTAAGGGTTTTTTGTGTGTTTTAAAACAACAAAGAGGCAAAAGAAACATCTCTCTAAAAAAACCACAAAAGGCCGGCCACCTTGAGGGTGATTTAGCTAACAATCTTTCACCCTTTTGGTTATTCCTCCATCCATCTCACTACACTAGTGGGTGTGGATATTTAGAGGTCTTCTCCTTTGGAGACTAAAGGAGAACCTTGGAGCACTCTTACTAACAAAGTGGAGGAGGCAAGGAGGGAGGCTAGGCTCAAGGACTTCAAGGAGCAAAGGACTTGGAGGTGGTCCATCCTTGGTCTAAAATCAAGATCAAGAGGTATAGATCTATACTTTCACTTAGTTCTTTACTTGAATGTTTTAGATGCATTATATATAAACCTATGAACCTTGAAGGGGATTTGCATGACTATAGCTTTGATATTATTTGATAAATTGCTTCCATTGCTCTTGTATATAAATTTTGAATTGTATATGCATGCTAGTCATTTCGAAATCCCACATGTAAACTCATAATTTTCCCTTCAAAAACAAGGTATAGTTTTGGGGCATATCATATCAGAAAAAGGGATTGAGGTTGATAAATCTAAAATAGATCTTGTACGTCACTTACCCTCTCCCACTTCGGTGAGGGAGGTTCGTTCTTTTCTTGGCCATGCAGGATTTTATAGGAGATTCATCAAGGATTTCTCAAAAATCTCCCAACCCCTTTGCCGTTTACTCCAAAAGGAAGTAGCCTTCGAGTTCAACAATGAGTGTAAGACCGCTTTCAAAACCCTCAAGGACATGTTGACTTCGGCCCCCATCATCATGCCACCAAATTGGAGCCTTCCATTTGAGCTAATGTGTGATGCATCCGATTATGCCATTGGTGCTATTTTAGGCCAAAGGAGGAACAAACAGCCCCACGTCATCCACTACGCTTCCCGGACACTAAATAATGCTCAATTGAATTATTCTACCACTGAGAAATAACTTCTTGCAGTTGTATTTGCTTTAGATAAATTTCGTTCATACTTACTTGGCATTAAAGTGATTGTATATTCTGACCATGCAGCGTTGAAATACCTCCTTACCAAGAAGGAGGCCAAACCAAGGCTGATTCGTTGGATGCTCCTACTTCAAGAGTTCAACATTGAAATAAGAGATAAAAGGGGGAGTGAAAACTGTTGGAAATGTGCCCTAAAACCAATCATATGATGATACTTTACGGACATTTCGCATGTTAAACTAATCTAGTTTAACTATAAAGGGCAAAGATTATTGTTTGAGCCGTCTCATATAAATGTTATATGCTTAAACGATAAAGTCCAAGGAATATGTGATTGGAAGAATGCAATCTAATGAAGTTAGATTCATGAGACCATTCTTTCGTAGACACATCCTAAATGTTCCTGATCATAGGATTGCCAATTGGGCATTGACAGTCCATCAAGATCGGTACGTGCTATGTCTTCTCTCAGGGAGAGTGACTAGTCTCGAGTCATTGGTGTGTGTGACATCAAGACAAGTACGTAGGTGCTCAGTAGAGAATGAGTTCACTGAACGTGATCAACGAAGAGTTCTCATACTCATGTCACATGAGAACTCATGTTTGGGATAATGCAAATTAGTCATTTGACCTGAGGCATCACAGTTGTCTTGTGGTTAAGTCCTTGATCTTTGATTATGTCAAAGTCACCCCATCGGGGTGTCCACGGCATCGTTGGGGTTAAGCCACTTAGCCATGGAGGCAAGTGAATGCGCAACAAGGGATCTCTAACCTTCAAACTGTTTGAGGGAGAATACTCTATGATATGATTTAGAATCTCTGGCCAGAGTATGAATGAGATTTAGAAAAGTCGTTCTAAATCACATTCAAGGAAATCATATAAGCACACGAATCACATTGGATAGTAGACATGAATAAATAAATTATCAAACCAAACAATGTGGTCAAGAGTATTGTATTAGAGAAAGACCGTATTGCATTTGTAATCCCAAACTGAATAGGTTTTCTCTACCTCTTCTGATTAGCTTGGGTAACCATGATATGCTGCAAGGTGTCACTCATGGTTTGTGGAAGCCCTAAACGTGTGTAATCACTAAAGGGAGAATTGAAAGTAAGTTTCAATTCACAATCGATATAAAATGGTTTTAATCGCCCACTGCCTCGCTAAAAGGAACCTAATGGATCGCACACCGTGTAAGGTGGAGATTGAAGAAACAATGGAGATGAGTAAGAATGATTAAATGGTTTAATCATTTATTTATGGCAAGGATTAATTAATATGTTAATTAATCAAACGAATAAGTTCGTTAAAGACCTCGGGATAGGTTTTGGACCTTAAGGCCCAATGGGCTTCGAACGTCAAGCTCATTGACTTAAGTTGTATGACAACTTAATGAATAATGATTCACTAAGACCCAAAAGCCCAAACAACACCCCATGGCCGGCCATTTAGAGGAAGGGTAGTGAACTTGCTTTAATTACAAGTTTGCCACTCAAATGAATAAAGGTATAAATATGACTTTATAGCCTTTTATTCATTAGGGTTTCTTTTAGAGAAAATTGGTGAGAACTTGTCTCTCCATTTTCTCTCTAGGAGGCCGGCCCCTTGGGGGGTGCATCTTGCAATCCCACTACTCCAAGGTCACTCATTTCTTCTCCAATCTCTCCTTGGTGAAGAGACTTAGAGGTTCTCAATTTTGGGAACTTGGAGAAACCTATTCTTCCATCCAAATCCATAGATTTAAGATGCAAGGAATGAAGGCCCTCTCTTTGGGTGATTAGCCTTTGCTTATGCAAAGAGGAATCTACAAAGGTATAAATTTCAACTCACTATGTTTTGAGTTGAGTTTTGGTTCACCAATCTACTAGGCTTTGAATTTCATGGTTAAAGTTTTGTTTTTAAGTGCATGCAAGCATGATTCCGCCTTTAATTGTTAATTGCATGCTTATTGATGTTGCTTAAATGAACTTGTTTTCACAAAATAATCCTTCAAGTGGTATCAGAGCCTAGGTCTAGTAGTTGGTGAATCCTTTTGGGTTTTGTAGTTCATAGTTTGTGATTTAAAAGTTGTAATTGTTACAAGCTTTATTCTTGCTTCTTTGAATGTAAATTTTGTTAGAAAATTTGCCATCTCAAATGTTGTAGATGTAGTTCATATGAGCATGAATATTGGAGCTAAAATTTGGTGCCATGACTTTGGGGATTTTCGGCCAAATCCAAAGGGTGGATTTTTGGGTTCTTGTTTGACTTGTTAAAAGTGTTTTAAGGTAACTTTTGGAACCCCTATGTACCCTAGTTTGGTTAGATGTTATTTCCCTAAAGTTTGAATGGTTTTGGAATGTTTTTGGGTGAAAAATGTTCATGGAAAATTTTGAGTTTTTTCATGAGTGTTCTTCATTGTTCTTGACATTTTTGCCAAGAACAAAAATGTTTGTGTTTTGATTCAAAGTTTTGATTTATTTCATAAAGTCTTTGTTTTGTGCTTTATCAAATGTTTTAATGTGATAGAAATTGTGTAAGGTGATGGAAATGGTGATAGGTGTGTAAGAAGTACTTCTCTTACACACACATCACTTACTTCTTACACACACATCACTTGCATGACTTTAAGTCACATACCACTTGCATGAATTTATGTCACAAATTCCACTTGCAAGGCTTTATGAAATTGTTGAAATTTTTTCCAAATTTTTGTGGACTTATCTCCACTCCCTTCCCCTCTCTAAAAACCGGCCCTCCCTCAATGGGAGTACTTTTGGGTCTTTTATGCAATTACATAAAGTTTTGATACTTTTGTGTATTTGCACTTTGGCCCAAAGGTTTACGTTTTTACGTTTAGGTCCAAAAACGCTAAAGGACAAATTGTTTTGATCCTTTAATGAAGTTTTTGCATTGATTAAATTTTGGGTTCTAGTGTAATTACATGAAGTAGTGGACTTTTGTGTCTTTACAAAGTGACCCCAAAAGTTTTGCAATATAGCCCAAAAGTTGAGGTTAATTGCTTTATGGCCCAAAAGTTGTGGTTATTGCATATTGGCCCAAATTAGATAGAGAACAAAATTGTTTTGTCTCTTTAAATGAGAATTGGATTTTCATTTTGTTTAGCTCCATTTAAATCAATTTTATGGATACAAAAACCAAATGAAAATGTTGCATTCAATTTAATTAGTTAAAGTGTTAATTAATTAAAGGGTGATTATGAACCTAAGCCTAATATAATTGAGCTATGTGAAAGGCCGTTTCAAATTTGTTTGAACCATGGGAATGTGTAGATTAGATTTTGGTTGTAATTTGATTTGATCAAATGTTGTAAAAGGGCATAAGCTCTTCTTTACTTTAAAGTAATTTGTTTTATGCAAATGTTGTAATGAGCATAAGCTCACCTTTACTTTGAAGTACTTCTTTCTTGCTTTATTTGATATGCATGAAAATGAAGTAGTTGGGTCCAACGCCCCTAAGACAACACGCCTTAATGTGATTAAACGCGTAACTAAAATCAATCACCATCCCTAGACCGAGATTCAACACAAGGCTCGTGTTGAATCTAAACCAAGGTTCATAATCATTCTAAGGCCCTAAGGCAACTATATAGTCCATCAAATGAATGCAAAGGTTATGTTAGTAGTATCATATACTCTTGCTTTAAAAACCGTTTTATAAGCATAGTGGCAGTATTATATACAACTAAAAACAATCATATGGACCAATAGTTGTAATAGGACCAAAATAGTTTTAATAGAGATTAAAATGTATGTTTATATGTGATGAGACCTAAAACCCTCAACCAAACCAATATTAAGTTGAAAAGCGTGAGAGTGCTTTGAACACTCTTTCGTGGCCTTCCACCGTGGTAGGCTTCAATCGTTTGTGACTCATACAATGTATTCGTCCAGTTCTGGGGTTGCAAAGTATGTGCTTACATTCAGGAGAAGCCTATAAACATATGATAAAGTGAAAGTAGGCAACGAGTATGGCCAATATGGAGTTCTTCTGAGGGCATTCTTGAACCCCTACTTGAACTAGCATGGTGGGAATGACTTAACTAAGTGCAATGGTGCCAATATGGAGTTCTTTTGAGGCATCATTCTCTAGAGGCCAAATAAGATGGGTACTTGCATTAGTTGCAAATGAGTAAGCGTACTATCTCATTATTATTATTGCTAGCCAATATGGAGTTCTTCTGAGGTGGGCTTGGTAATAGTGAGCTTCCCATAACCTACTAGGAGTTTCATCCAAAACTCTCGAATTCCAATGAGGGATATGGAATTTGCCAAAAATAGTGGGTGGTGCTATTTGATTTAAAGACCCGAATCAAATGGCTTAAAATCAATCAATTTATATTCGTTATGTATTTGTTTACCAATATATTTGCAAACGCTATCCAACACTTGACAAAGAAAAGCCGAATGCTTTAGTTTCCGGACTTGGTAACACAATCCCAAAGATTGTCTTAAATGGATTGTATATGTACCTAAATAGTCTCATCCTCACAATCTTCCTAATGATAATGTATCATTGGAAGAACATGTTAGAAAGGTCTATCATGAAGAGGACAACACAAACAATCAATGCTTAATCCTTTTTTAAATGAACAAAGGAACTTACGAAGATTAGCATAATGACAAGGACACTTTTAGTGTTATTAGTTCTTCACTTACAAATCGTTGTATGAAGAAATAATAGTTGCTTTGAACAACCCTTAGTCAATGCAAACACTAGTGCTTGTTTCTTTGTTAAATGAACAAAGAACTTGAGAAGAAAGCACAAAGGCATGGACACTTTATGTGCCATGTTTCTTCACTTACAAATTGTTGTATGAAGAAATGAGAGTTGCCTTGTACAACTCTTGAAGGTTTGTAATTATGTTTAGAACATAATGGTTGGTTGACAAAAATAGTCCATTAACATGGACTTATAATGATTTTGAATCATTAAGTGTTGAAGTGATAAACCACTTAATGAGACGGAAACTAGGCAAGGACTTCACCTAAGTGCCCCTATCCTAATGGTTCACTAAGTTTATTGTAAACTATGTAGTGAACAATAACCACATGCTCTCCAAAATGTTTGATGTGTATAACACAATTGAAATAAGTTTCAAGAGAGATAGTGGGAGTCTAGGGACCATGACTATTGTAGTCAAAGGAGAAGTCAAATGAAGAAGATAAAATTAACTCCAAGGGAACAAACTTTCTTTATGAAATGATGGACATTGGAAGGGGTATTTGCAAGAAATGTCTTGCAAATGTCAAGAACACACCTTTCGAATGTGTTGTAAATTGTTCTTGAAAAGTTCAAAACAGTTGGTTCTTCTACTTGAATGCTTGATTCCGTATTAGTAACTATGTTTTACAATCGTTGTAAAAGTGTGACTAATAAGAAGTAGAAGATTAATGAGAGAAGAGAAAGTACTTCACATTCGGAAAGTGAATAAAATATAGATTTCTGCGAAAGCAGATGGTACTTACTTCCTCATATGAACTACCAAAGAAATTGGAAAAACCAAAGATTGTCTTTACATTCCAATTTTAAGGAATTTAATTCCGTCACTATAGTAGAGATGGATGAATGTTTTGTTTGACAAAACATTGTTCTTTATTAATCAATGATTGGATTATAGTAATCTAATTGATTGTCTCTATAGTAGAGATGATATGGTAGTGTTAACTGTTTAGAATACAACGATGCTTAAAACCCAAAAGGTTGCAAGGTAGTGACTAATCCCAACTAAGTTGTGATTCCTCTAAAAACATAAATTACGAGTTGGTAATAAATGGATGCTTTGGATTGTTAGATCCGGATCCAATACCTTCTTGTTAAAATTGTATAGAGGCGAAATGTTCGAATCTTTATTCTTTTGGAAAGAAGAAAGAATCACAAAGTTGTTGAGGTTAATTCACTTAGATGTTAGTGGCACTTGTCCACAAACATAATACTACTCATGTTGGATGACATTCACCGAAGATCACCCTCGGTTGGACTATAGTTTATTTTAAATAAACATAAGTCCGAATACTTTGCAAAAGGTTTCAAAGAATTCAAGTAATGTTAGTTGATGAGTAAGACGTCTAAAGTATTTACCTCCTTAGATTTGATCCAAGATAAGGTAACACTTTAGAACAGTTTCCTTGAAAGATATTAAGGAAATAAGCATCATAAGATAATGTATTTCTCCATTAGGAGAAGAACGAACTCGAATGAGATTTAGTTCGTTAGATGTTATCTATTACCCATATATAGGATATATACTTCTAAAACAATATGATTGTAAATTAGAAGATCTTCCAATATTTTTCATGACTCCATAAGATGTAGTTGGAAAGAAAGACAAAATCTTAAAACATGTTAAGATTTGGGGTTGTGTGCTAATAAGCAATATTTGTTTGATAACAATCTTGTGGGATATCCTTAAATTAACTTTTGGATATCGCTTCTATATACCAACTAACAAATGTTGTTTTGTTGGGTAGTTCATTGTAATCCTACAATGTGATTTGCCTAAGAGCAAATGAACGAGGGATAGAACTCAAAGAATGGTTCTTTGAGAGACAAGATAATAATCAACAAATATAACTACCTAGTTCCTATACCAAAAGCTCCAAGGTAGTCGAGAAGGATTTATAAACCGTCTCAGTTGAATGGTTTGAACTTTATGACTATGTCATAGAGTTGCACCTCTTAATTCGAAAGAAATAAGAATGAAAATCCTTATGACTACATTGAGTGTATATATGATATATACTCAAGGAAATGGTAAAGTACCATTTGACTCGAAATAATGAAACCTTAATAGCTAATTGGTAGCTTAAGGTGACTACAATCAAAGAGAATGGTTGACTTTGAAGGAACCATTTTTGACGTAGTCTTAGTTTCAATTAATTCGAAGATTGCTAGCTACAACTAAATGGTGATTCAATGTTTGGACATAATATAGGTTTCCGAAACCATTATTAAGATAGTCTTGATAATATATGTCTAAAACTATGAATCACAAGACATGTAAGTTGTAGAGATCCATCCATCATGGATCTTAGCAAGCTAGTGGGAGCTATAAGCGTCTTATGAGGTCAAATCGTTTGCTTTCTCATAAAGATGTAAATGAATCTTTTGTTTACTAGGTTTACAAAAGATTAGTGGGAGTTAATCACATTCCTAAATTTGTATATATATATAAATATATATGTGATATATATGAATATATATATATATGATATATTAATTTTGGAAATGAAAAGAATATTTCTTCGTTAAAGTTATGACTTTAAGCATTCTATAACGATAGAATGTATATGGGAGACATTGTCTATATACATGGGATGGAAATCTATATTGATAGATTTCAAGATATAATTTGATTATATAAATCCCTAATAATAGACAAATGATGCTAGGAAGTTTCTCATATGATGATAAACTTTAATCAGAAGAACAACTCTAGTGAGACTAGGAGGTAGCTCTTCTCAAAGGGAACGTACCCTTTGACTCCCAAAGAAATAATGCGTAAATAAGAATCCTTTATGCATACGCATAAAGGTGATTTATGTATTTCATATTGTATGAAAAACATTGATATGAGTTGTACCTAGAACGGTACAAGACAATATCAGTGCAAGCCCAGGATCAGAACCATGGCAACTGTCAAGTGAGTCCTTAAGTATTTAAGAAATACTAAAGGATAGATTCCTCAAAGAATGAGGAAGAATTAGAGTAACGTAATGGAAGCGTAAATGTATTAGATTATGGATCTAATCCATCATTGGATATTTCTTCATTATGAATGAAGAGATAAACGAATATCTCTTTATTATGACTAAAGAGATATTTGGATGGAAACATTAAAGTAATGACTTTAGTGTGTTCCATTATGAATGCAAAATATATTGCCATAAAGAAGCTTACAACAATGTTGTTTGGATGTGAAAGTTCATTCATGAACTCTCTATTCGGTTCCAACCAGAAATTGTATCTAGTGTATCGACACTATGACACTAATGGGGCGATAGCTCAAGCCAGGGAATCAAGGTCTCATCAAGGTCCGAACTCAAATGAGAGACTGAACCACATGATTGAGAATCATGTATAATGGTGACGTCGTTATTCTCAAGGTTGCTTCTATGGATAACATATAGATATCCATTGCCTAGGCCTACTATTCAGCCATTTATGAAATGACTACATAAGAGGTATCATCACTGATGACCAAGATGATTGGCTCTAGTGCAAGTGGGAGATTGTTGGAAATGTGCCCTAAAACCAATCATATGATGATACTTTACGGACATTTCGCATGTTAAACTAATCTAGTTTAACTATAAAGGGCAAAGATTATTGTTTGAGCCGTCTCATATAAATGTTATATGCTTAAACGATAAAGTCCAAGGAATATGTGATTGGAAGAATGCAATCTAATGAAGTTAGATTCATGAGACCATTCTTTCGTAGACACATCCTAAATGTTCCTGATCATAGGATTGCCAATTGGGCATTGACAGTCCATCAAGATCGGTACGTGCTATGTCTTCTCTCAGGGAGAGTGACTAGTCTCGAGTCATTGGTGTGTGTGACACCAAGACAAGTACGTAGGTGCTCAGTAGAGAATGAGTTCACTGAACGTGATCAACGAAGAGTTCTCATACTCATGTCACATGAGAACTCATGTTTGGGATAATGCAAATTAGTCATTTGACCTGAGGCATCACAGTTGTCTTGTGGTTAAGTCCTTGATCTTTGATTATGTCAAAGTCACCCCATCGGGGTGTCCACGGCATCGTTGGGGTTAAGCCACTTAGCCATGGAGGCAAGTGAATGCGCAACAAGGGATCTCTAACCTTCAAACTGTTTGAGGGAGAATACTCTATGATATGATTTAGAATCTCTGGCCAGAGTATGAATGAGATTTAGAAAAGTCGTTCTAAATCACATTCAAGGAAATCATATAAGCACACGAATCACATTGGATAGTAGACATGAATAAATAAATTATCAAACCAAACAATGTGGTCAAGAGTATTGTATTAGAGAAAGACCGTATTGCATTTGTAATCCCAAACTGAATAGGTTTTCTCTACCTCTTCTGATTAGCTTGGGTAACCATGATATGCTGCAAGGTGTCACTCATGGTTTGTGGAAGCCCTAAACGTGTGTAATCACTAAAGGGAGAATTGAAAGTAAGTTTCAATTCACAATCGATATAAAATGGTTTTAATCGCCCACTGCCTCGCTAAAAGGAACCTAATGGATCGCACACCGTGTAAGGTGGAGATTGAAGAAACAATGGAGATGAGTAAGAATGATTAAATGGTTTAATCATTTATTTATGGCAAGGATTAATTAATATGTTAATTAATCAAACGAATAAGTTCGTTAAAGACCTCGGGATAGGTTTTGGACCTTAAGGCCCAATGGGCTTCGAACGTCAAGCTCATTGACTTAAGTTGTATGACAACTTAATGAATAATGATTCACTAAGACCCAAAAGCCCAAACAACACCCCATGGCCGGCCATTTAGAGGAAGGGTAGTGAACTTGCTTTAATTACAAGTTTGCCACTCAAATGAATAAAGGTATAAATATGACTTTATAGCCTTTTATTCATTAGGGTTTCTTTTAGAGAAAATTGGTGAGAACTTGTCTCTCCATTTTCTCTCTAGGAGGCCGGCCCCTTGGGGGGTGCATCTTGCAATCCCACTACTCCAAGGTCACTCATTTCTTCTCCAATCTCTCCTTGGTGAAGAGACTTAGAGGTTCTCAATTTTGGGAACTTGGAGAAACCTATTCTTCCATCCAAATCCATAGATTTAAGATGCAAGGAATGAAGGCCCTCTCTTTGGGTGATTAGCCTTTGCTTATGCAAAGAGGAATCTACAAAGGTATAAATTTCAACTCACTATGTTTTGAGTTGAGTTTTGGTTCACCAATCTACTAGGCTTTGAATTTCATGGTTAAAGTTTTGTTTTTAAGTGCATGCAAGCATGATTCCGCCTTTAATTGTTAATTGCATGCTTATTGATGTTGCTTAAATGAACTTGTTTTCACAAAATAATCCTTCAAAAACGTGGTGGCTGACCACCTCAAACGTGGTGAAAATGTGGTGGCTGACCACCCCATTCTAGAGACCTTCCCTGACGAGCAATTGCAGTCCCTAGAGGTAAGTGAGCCCTAGTATGCTGATTTGGTCAATTATTTGGTCACAAAACAAGTTCCTAGCACTCTAGATAAATACAAGCGTGATAAACTCAGAAATGATGCACGATTTTATGTGTGGGATGATCCATATTTGTGGTAGTATTGTCCTGACCAGATTATTCGTAGATGTGTGCACAATTCTAAGTTTAATTCAATTCTTGCATTTTGCCATAGTTATGCATGTGGGGGTTATTTTGGCACCCAAAGGACGACCCTTAAGGTTTTAGAGAGTGGTTTCTATTGGCCTACAGTGTTTAAGGATGCTAAAACATTTTGTATAACTTGTGATAGATGCCAAAGAACAGGTACAATCGGTGCCAAAGACCAAATGCCGCAAACCCCCATCTTTAATGTGGAGATCTTTGATGTATGGGGTATGGATTTCATGGGACCCTTTTCGCCCTCATATGGTTTTTCTTATATTTTGCTAGCCGTTGATTATGTGTCGAAATGGGTGGAAGCCAAAGCCACCCATACTAACGATTCTAGAGTGGTGGCAGATTTTATCAAGGCTAACATCATTTCCAGATTTGGCATGCCGAGGGTGTTCATAAGCGATGGAGGCTCCCACTTTTGCAATCGCACTATTGAGGCGCTGTTTAAAAAGTACAATGTAAAGCATCGGGTTTCCACGCCATACCACCCTCAAACAAGTGGCCAAGCCAAAGTGTCGAATAAAGAAATCAAGCAAATCTTGGAGAAGACTGTTGGGCCAAACCGGAATGATTGGAGCTTGCGTTTAGATGATGCACTGTGGGCATATCGCACTGCCTACAAAACGCCTCTAGGGATGTCTCTATTTCGACTAATCTACGGCAAGCTGTGTCACCTACCTGTGGAACTGGAGCACAAAGCGCACTGGGCTGTGAATACATTCAATTTGGACTTAGATGCTGCTGGAATGAATAGGAAGCTCCAACTGAATGAACTTGAGGAGATACGAAATGAAGCCTATGAGAATGCACGAATTTACAAGGAGAAAACAAAGACGTTTCATGACAAAATGATTCGGGGAAAAACATTTTCAATTGGACAGAAAGTGCTACTATTCAATTCCCGTCTACGATTGTTCCCTGGTAAGTTACGGTCTAAGTGGATTGGGCCATTTGTTGTCACTAATGTTTTTCCCCATGGTGCAGTCCAAGTTAAAAACTTAAGGAACGGCGACAAATTCAAAGTGAACGGGCATCGCCTGAAGCTATACTATGAAAGTGATATGGGGCAGATTGTGGAAGAAATCCCACTCAGTGCCGTGGGCCCTATCCAAGCTTAGAAGGAAGTTTCGTCCGGCTGCAAGATGTTAGAGCAAGCGCTTTTTGGGAGGCAACCCATGTTTTGCGTTCCTAAAAACCTTCCCTTTTCTGCAATTTTATTTTGCCATGATTATCATTTTTATGTGTTGCTTGTTTAATTGTTTTTGTTATGGGTTTATTTTTGAAACATTGATAGATATGCAAGGTATTTTACACTAAAATTCGTTGAAAATGAACAGGAGGCAGAAAAATACAAGAGGGAGCCTTCACAAAGGCTACTTAGGAGAAGTCTCAGTAGTCGGCGAAGCATTAGCAGTCGGCGAAGCCACAGAAGGAGGAGGTATCGGAGGTTGATCATTTGGAGCTTCACTACGCCGTACAACCCCAGAAGACGAAGGCAAATGCTGTTGGAACAAACCCACAAACCTCTGATGATCAAGTAAAATCTGAACATCAGATTCCTGCATCTGGTCAATCTTCCTCTTCATGTTTGTAGCATAGTTATGTGCAAGCTTGTGCAACTGTTTATTCTCATGCTTGAGCCCTCTAATATCTTGTTTGAGACTCATCACTTCAGCTGCCAATGATTCAACTTGACAGGTTCGAGCAAATAAATGTTTGGCCATATTAGACACAGAACCCGCACACTGCACACTGAGAGCCAGAGAATCCTTAACAGCCAACTCATCAGACCGTTTGGAAAGTAATTTGTTATCTTTGGGAGTGACAAGGTTCTGGGCCACCACCATAGCGATCATATCATTCTTCATCACCGAATCCCCAATGGTAAGAGGACCAGTAGAGGATATGAAGGATGGGCGCCATATGTTGTCTAGAGAAGGCATGGATGCCTCTTCACCAAGGTTCAAGTCAAAACGACAGTCGGAGGGGCCAGACATTTTCAAAGGTGTTGAAGACAAAAAAGGTCGGACAAATCGAGATCTTAGAAGTGCAATGAAGGGAGTTTCTATGGGCAGAAATTCAAATGTGCTTAGAAACAAACTGCTTATCCTCTATAAAAATCAGCACTCGACGGGATTTTAGAGATCGAAGAGGTGAGCTCAGAAATCGAAGAGGCCAATTCAAAAATCGAAGAGGTGCTAGATTTCTCAAAAACTGGGCTTGTTCAGAAACCACGGGCCATCCTCTATTCCAGATTTGTCCGCACTTGTCAAATGCAACCTCTGCACTCGACGAAACTCAGAAATCGAAGAGGCAAGCTCAAAAATCGGAGAGGCATTTGCTTTTCCAGATGTGTCAGCATCTGTCACATGCCGACTCAGCTTGCAAAAATCTCGGGCAATTTGTCGAAGCGCCGATTTCAGATATCGAAGAGGCATTTGCTTTTCCAGACGTGTCAGCATCTGTCACATGCACACTCAGCTTTGCGGAAATTACGGGCAATCTGTCGAAGATTTCTGGTAACGTAGAAAGCACGTGAAGATTACTATTCAATCATCCAACGGTTGCCGACAAGAGTGAAAGAATAGTACCGGTTATTAATTCATATAAATGTTGACCTTCACCCTCCATTGCAAGGCAGACATACCTAACCCTTCTTCATCTCTGAGAATGTCTTCCCAACAAAGCCTCTCAAGTCACTCAGTGTTCCTTATTCCCTGGGATACCTCTGCAAACAACCCATCAAAAGCAAAAGTATTTCATATCATGAAGGTTGAAAGCAAAAGTATCTCATATCATGCTTTCTCCCTGTCCTTCTCCTTGTCGTTATTTTTCACCTGTGAGACAAGGAGAAAGAGAGCAATCAGCCAGCATTTGGTATCAATCTTCCGATCTGGAACAGACTGCCTGGAACCCCTTCCTGATTGCTTACCTAGCCTTGCTCTCGAGTACTCATTTTCAACATCTTATGCTTCCTCAAGCTACCACATCTACCTGGGGAACAGATAAGGGAAGTGAAAATGATACCTCGAAGCATGTGGAGACAATGTGCTAATTCATCCTCAACTAGGGATAAGGAGAAAGAAAGCAAATGGTCGGCACTTGGAAAGATTGAAGAAAGAAACAGACCATCACCTCTACCTCGTGCCTGCCTGCCGTGCAGAAGAAACAAGCAGAAAAGAATGCAGACTGCACAACCAAGGAACTCTAATATTCCTCACTCAGAATTCCAAACCAGTTCAAGATCAAAGATGTGGAAAGTCAACAAGATCATCTATCTCCAAAACCATATTTGCGTTCTTAAACTCTACTCTGTTTGGTTTTTACTTTGCTATACTTGTCATGTTTATTCGTTGTTTGTTTGTTTGCTTGTTTTTGTGTGAGTTTATGCTTGAAACATTGAGGACAACGTTTGATTTAAGTGTGGGGGAGGGGGGTAACCAAGTTGTTTTGCATAAAATTCGTAGGAGTTTATCACCCATTACTTCTAGTGTTGTTCCTTGCTGTTTGTAAGTATTTTTAAGCTGTTTTGGAGTGTTTTAGTGTGTTTTGACATAAAAATCTGAAAATCTCATAAAAATTTGAAAAATTGTTTTGAAAAACCCAAAAAAAGTTGTTTTTGTGTGTTTATTTGTGTCTTAGGGTACCTTCCAACATAATGATGAGGATTTGGTTTTTAATTACATGATTGTTAAAGAGAGTTATAAACATGGATGAAAATTTGATTTACTCTTTGGTGTATGCTTGGTTGTGGTTATAATTTATGAATTCACATGCAATCATAAAGGAAAAATCAGTTTTTGTAACATGCTTGAAGGAAGGAACTCAAATAAACGCTACAACCTTGTGAGACTTGAGCCTAAACGTTTATTTGGAGAGTTAATAATATGTGCATCATTGTTTTCTAAAGTCGTTGCATGATCTCATTATTCTTTGATTGGTTACTACTTAGAAGGCATTTCATCATTTAGTTCCAAATGCTAGAACTCATGCCTATTTCATTCAAAGCATGCTATTGATTTGCATAACACATATTCAAGATGAAGTTATGTAGTGACCACCAAAGCCAAATTGTCATGCCCCTATTTCATGATGTGTTTAAGTTTAACCCCGTTGAGCCTTGCTAAGCCTATGTTCTTTGTTAATCCACACTATCCTTACCTAGCCTAGTTTTAGGACCATCCATACCCTTGTTCTTGAAGCATAGTAAAGCATGACTTAAAATGAACTCCTTTTTTATCAATGTATTGCAGAAAGCAAGTGTGGGAGAAGTGATTCTTGTGTGTGTGTGTGTGCCAAAGTCCTTAATAAGGCAGAGGTAAAGAAGAAAAAAAAAGAGTGAAAAGAAAAAAGTTTGTTAAAAAAGGGTCCAAAACATTGAATTCGGCCCTAAGTGTTGCATGAATCTTCCCTTTGTATTTAAAAGTTGATTCTGCATTCTAAAGTGATTTCCAAGTGTCTATTTCATTGCTTTGCTTGCTATCGCTTTAAGAACATGTGTTATTCCTATCCTTTCTTTATTAGCCATTACCCCCAAGCCATGTTACAACCCTTGACTTCAATCTTGAGTGTTGTGTGTTTCAATTTCTGGAGTTCGAAATTGGTATGAGCATATGGTGTCATTGGTTCTCGCATCTAAGTAGTAGCATTCCATTCATGTGTAGTCAGAAAATGTGTGTGAAAATAGAGAGTATCTTGTAAGAAATTGAGCAAATTCTCTAAGGCATGTTACTACATTCAAAACATCGTTTTAATTGGTTAATTGTGAACTAGTAAGTGGTGACTGTGATTAAGTATGTGCTCAAGTGTAAAGATAACCAAAATCTGTGGGAATGATGATTTTTAACATGTCATGTTTCATTAAAAATCCCTGAGGCAAATGTTGAAAGGTCTAGGTTGTGTTTTGTTTGTTTCGTTTGTTTTGTTTTGCTCGAGGACTAGCAAAAGCTAAGTGTGGGGGAATTTGATAGGAGCATATTTATGCCACTGAGTTAGCTTGTTCTCATTCATTTATGTTATTATTTCTTAGTTAATTATGTATTTTAAGCTATTTTCGTGTGTTTGTAGGTCCATAGGCCTTATGAAGCAATAAGATGCATTTTGGTGCATTTTGGAGCAGTTTTGGGCTTGGAATGAATAGCACATGCATGGAGCAAGGTGGATGGATGAAATTGAAGACTAAAGAGGCTAGGAATGTGTTAAAGAGAAACAAGAATTAATGTAAAAAGGACAAAGAGCTTAGCCACAAAGGGGTGTCACTCCACCATTCACCTTTCCATCATTGCCGTGCACCACCATTGCACTCCCTTTGGATTCCTATGCCGTGCATCATCATCCATGTTCCCTCCATTGACTCATTTGTTGCATCATTCCACCTCCCTTTCCTTTCTCTACCATGTGCACAATCATTCATGTTCCCTAGCTGCAACACCACTTCATTTTACCCTCATGCTTTGCATCATCACTTCACTTTCACCTTTGAATCATTTCAAACACCACTCATTGCACTCAATTGCTACACCATTCCTTGTTCCCTCCATCATTTCAGATTCATGCATCATTACATTGAATCGTTGCACTCAATTGCTACACCATTCCTTGTTCCCTCCATCATTTCAGATTTCATGCATCATTGCACTCAATTGCTACACCACTCCATGTTCCCCTCCATTGCCATGCACTTCCTCTATAAAAGGAAGTGTGTGTAACATAAATTTAGTTCATACTTTGTGAGATCATTCACTCCCATTTCAACATAACCTTCATCCAAACACATCCATTCATCTTCACATCCATTCCTCCATACAAACAAACCTTCAAACACTCACCAACACCTTGTGCCCCATAGCAAAGGAAGGGAAGGAAAGTGCTTGGACGTGCTTGCTGTCGAACTTGGATCGTTGGAGCGTTTAGATGTTTTCTTTCTTTTGTTTCTAATGTTTAAATTCATTTCCTTTCGTTTTGTTATAAATATGAGTGGCTAAACCTCTCTTGGCTAGGGGTGATTTCAAAGCCATGATTATGTGTGCAATATAATTTGATAAATTCCAGTTATGAACTCTTGAATCATGAATGCAATTGGCTTAACTATTTGATTGATAACTTATTTGTATTTGTTAATTAAGGGTCGACACTTAATTGGCATGCATAAATCCGTTGCTAGAATATAAGGAAGTTTCACATAATCGTTACAAACTTATATTCACATGTAGTGGAGGTCACTTATAAACGATCGTGTTAAGTTTAATTCCTAGCATGAGTGACATGATGTTATAGTTGCAAGTGCTTTGTCAATGCCTAAGATTTTCATTAAACGCAATGATCTTTGATTGTATCTCTATTATGATGTCATGTAGGGAACTTTTAAAGAATGTTTTGGGTGGTCAAATGATGTCATCCAATCCAATAAAACAAGGAAAATCTGAGGGTTAACTAGTGATGTCACAGTTAATTTGGGGCATTGTCGTTCATAATTCAATGAAGTGGTAATTGGAAATCAAGTTGTTTGCATACATGTCATGTGTGGAGAAAAAGCCTCTAGCTATCTCATCCATCATCTTATTTCTCAAAATAATTTTACAATCTGTCTAGATTTTCATACTTGTTTATTTGTTTCAACTTCATCCAAATCAAAACCCCCCTTTTAGTTTTTTCTTTCAAAGTGTTTCAAATTTGTTTTAGCTTGTGTTTTTAAGTGTTTTGATTCAAGTGAAAGTCAATTTTCGTCCAAAGTCATTCCTAGTGTCTAGTTTATGTTTATTTGGTTGTTTTAAGCTGTTTTGAGTATTTTAAGTTTGCTTTGAGTCTTGTGAGTCTTGTTAAGTGTTTTTAAGTTTAGTTTTATGTTTTTGAGTCAGTTTAGAGGTTATTAGCAAGCCCTCCTAATCCCCGGTCCAGAATGATCTCTACTTATACTTGTACTACAATTGTCAAAAGAAGGTTAAATTTGTGTGTTAAGTTAATTTTCGCATGAACAACCCAAAACATTCTTCAAAAGTTCCCTACATGACATCATAATAGAGATACAATCAAAGATCATTACGTTTAATGAAAATCATAAGCATTGATAGAGCTCTTGCAACTATGACATCATGTCACTCATGCTAGGAATTGAACTTAACGCGATCGTTTATAAGCGACCTTCACTACATGTGAATAAACGTTTGTAATGATTATGTGAAACTTCCTTATATTCTAGCAACGGATTTATGCATGCCATTTAAGTGTCGACCCTTAATTAACAAATACAAATAAGTTATCAATCAAATAGTTAAACCAATTGCATTCACGATTCAAGAATTCAAAACTGAAATTTATCAAATCATATTGCACACATAATCATGGCTTTGAAATCACCCCTAGCCAAGAGGGGTTTAGCCACTCATGTTCACAACAAAACGAAAGAAAATGAATTTAAACATTGAAAACAAAAGAAAGAAAACACCTAAACGCTCCAACAATCCAAGTGAATAGCAAGCACGTCCAAGCACTTTCCTTCCCTTCCTTTGCTATGGGGCACAAGGTGTTGGTGAGTGTTTCAAGGTTTGTTTCTATGGAGGAATGGATGTGAAGATGAATGGATGTGTTTAGATGAAGGTTGTGTTGAAATGGTGGTGAATGCTCTAACAAAATCTGCCCTATGGCTGTTACACACCCCTTATTTTATAGAGGAAGTGCATGGCATTTGTAGGAGAAAATGGAATGGTGTGTGTAGCAATGATTCAATGAAGTGGTGCTGAAAAGATTCAAAGGTGAAAATGAAGTAATGATGCACGGCATAGGAGGGTAAATGGAGTGGTGTGTGCAGCAATGATTCAATGGAGTGGTACTGAAATGATTCATTGAAGGGTTCATGGAATGGTGCAGCAATGAGTGCATGGAGTGGAGGTTAAAGTGATGAAATGGTGCATGAAATCTGATATGATGGAGGGGACAATGAATGGTGCAGTAATGAGTGCATGGAGTGGAGGTTAAAGTGACGAAATGGTGCATGAAATCTGATATGATTGAGGGGACAAGGAATGGTACAGTAATGAGTGCATGGAGTGGAGGTTAAAGTGATGAAATGGTGCATGAAATCTGAAATGATGGAGGGGACAATGAATGTGCACGGCATGGGTGGATTTCTGCACTCTTTGCCTTGTGTTCCAACTCACTTCCACATGTCCTAGCTGTTAGACAACTTTCACACACATGTTTTGCATCATTTCATCTTGCAAACACCAACTTTTGGCCACTTTACACCTTTTCACACATGCGCCTGCTGCTGGATACTTTCACACACATGCTATGCATCATTTCAGCTTGCAATTATGTTTGTAGTTGCTGGAAATGTGAATACAACTTGTAAAGCAGTCCAACAAATGGCATCTTTCACTTCTTTTCCTTTCAAATTGTTCCTTAAGTGTATGTATCTGCACACTTCCACACTTCAACTTCATTATTCAAATTTTTTCATATGTTGAAACCCTTTTTAAAACACCAAAAACGTCCATCCAACTTGCTCCATATGCATGCAATCCATTTCAGCCCAAAATTGCTCCAAAATGCACTTTCTTGCCAACTTTTTTATTAAGACCTACAAACACACAAAAATAGCTTAAAATACAAAATTGACTAAGAAATAACAACATAAATGAACAAGAACAAGCTAACTAAGTCGCATAAATATGCTCCTATCAAATTCCCCCACACTTAGCTTTTGCTAGTCCTCGAGCAGAACAAAACAAACAAAACTAACAAAGCATAACCTAGACCTTCCAACATTTGCCTCAGGGATTTTCAATGAAACATGACATGCCAAAGATCACCACTCACATAGATTTCAGCAATCCTTACCCTCGAGCATACTTAATCATAGGCATTCACTAGCTCACATTTAACCAATTAAAACAACATTTTGAATGTAATAACATGCCTTAGAGAATTCCCTCAATTCCTTACTAAATACACTCTTATTTTCACACAATAATTTCTGACTACACTCCCTATACTAGCTATATGTGAGAAGATTGATGTAAACATGAAAACTAGTACTCACATATGTTTTTCAACAAAGAAGCAAATTCTGGAATTATTAATTCATGTATATATATGATCTCATGAATGGAATGCTACTACTTAGAAGCGAGAACCAGTGATATCATATGCTCATACCAATTTCAAACTCCACATATTGAAACACACAACACTCAAGATGGAAGTCAAGGGTTGCAACGGGGTTAAGGGTGTTGGTTAACAAAGAAAGGTAACGGTAAACAAACGTTCTTAAAGCAATAGTGAGCAAAGTAATGATTTTGACACTTAGAATTCACTTTTGTACGTAAAAATCTATTTAAACACAAAGGGAAAGTTCCTGCAACACTTAGGGTCAAATTCAAACTTTTGGACCCTTTGTTCAACAATCAATACTTGTGAGTTCATTCTCACTTATTTTCAACTCTTTTTCTTTCTTTTCTATACTTTTTTTTTCTTTTATTGTCGTGCCCTATGGCACACAAAACATACACTTTGAAACCTTTCCCCCACACTTGTTTTCTACAATAATGTTACCAAAAAGGAATTCCTTCTAAATCATGCTCCACTATACTTCAAGAACAAGGGTATGGAAAGTCCTAATCTAGGCTAGGTAGGGATAATGTGGTTAACAAAGAAAATAGGCTAAACAAAGCTCAAAAGGGTTAAAACCTACAAAACAAATGACAAAGGTGGATTCGGCTATTTGGCTTTGGTTCACTAAACAACTTCATCTTGAATATGTGTTATGCAAATCAATGTCATGCTTTGAATGGAATGGGCATGAGTTCTAGTATTTAGATCTATAGTGATGAAACGCATTCTAAGTAGCAACCAAGCAAAGAATAATGAGATCATGCAACGACGTTAGAAAACAAGAATGCATAGATTAATAACTCTCCAAATAAACATTTAGGCTCAATTCTCTCAAGGATGTAGCGTTAGTTTGAGTTCCTTCCTTCAAGCATATTAAAACAACTGATTTTTTTTTTCTTTTGTGATTGCATGTGAATTCATAAATTATAACTACAACCAAGCATAAACCAAAGAGCATATCAAACTTCCATACATGTTTGTAACTTTCTTTAACAGTTTTTCAAATTTTTATCAAATTTTTCGGATTTTTATGTCAAAACACACTACATACACTTAAAAATAGTGAAAACAACATTGTAAGTGATAGGTGAATAAAACCCACGAAAATCATGTAAAACAGCTTGTTTACCCCCCCCCCACACTTAAATCAAACATTGTCCTCAATGTTTCACACATAGACTTACACTCAAACAAGCAAACAACAGAACTAATAAAACATGACAAGTATGGCATAGTAAAAAAAACAAGAACGAGTAGAGTTTAGGAACGCAAATCTGATTATAGAGGTAGATTGACTGTGCAGGTTGCATTCTTTTCTGCTTATTTCTTCTGCACGGCAGGCAGGCACGAGGTAGAGGTATTGGTTTATTTTTTTGTTCAATCTGTCTAAGTGCCTATCGATTCCTTTCTTTCTTCTTGCAGGCAAGAGCAAGGGTAAAGGAAAAACATGCCATGAGATATCTTTGCCTTCGACTCTGATGATATGAGATATTTTTGCTTTTGAAGAAGTATCTTTCCACAAGTTTATTCTTGAACTGGGCTGGGATTATGAGCAAGGAATAGGAGAATTCCTTGGTGGTGGTGAATTGATGGTGTTGTACGGCGAAGCTTGAAGATGAATCAGCACGTTGTCTCCACATGCTTCGAGGTATCATTTTCATTTCCCTTATCTGTTCTCCAGGCAGATGTGGTATCTTTTCTAGAAGCATAAGATGTTGAAAAAATGAGTACTCGAGAGCAATGCTAGGTAAGCAATCGGGAAGGGGTTCCAGGCAGTCGGTTCTTAGATCGGAAGATTGATACCAAGTGCTGGCTGATTGCTCTCTTTCTCCTTGTCACAAAGACAAGGAAAAGGACAGGGAGAAAGCATGATATGAGATACTCTTGCTTTCAACCTTCATGATATGAAATACTTTTGCTTTTGATGAGTTGTTTGCAAAGGTACCCCAGGGGATTAGGAACACTGAATAACTCGAGAGGCTTCGTTGGGAATGCATTCTCAGAGATGAAGAAAGGTTGAGTGAGTCTGCCTTGCTATACAGGACGAGGGTTGACATTTATAAGAATTTCTTCATAACCGGTAGTGGTACTATTATTTCACTCTTGTCGGCAACCGTTGGGTGATGGAACAGCAAGATTCATGTGCTTTCTACTTCACCAGAAATCTTCGATAGATTGCCCATAATTTCCGCAAATCTGAGTGGGCATGTGACAGGTGCTGACACGTCTGGAAAAGCAAGTGCCTCTTCGATATCTATGATCGGCGCTTCGACAAATTACCAGTGATTTTCGCAAAGCTGAGTGTGTATGTGACAGGTGATGACATGTCTGAAAAAACAGGTGCCTCTTCGATTTCTGAGATCGGCCCGTGGTTTCTGAGCAGCCCAGCTTTTGAGAAATGAGGCGTCTCTTCGATTTTTAAGCGGGTGCCTTTTCGATTTTTGAAGCTCCGTCAAGTGCTGATTTTTATAAAGGCACACATTATGTTTCAAAGCACACTTGAATTACCACCTGTAGAAATTCCCTTCTTACACTTTTGAAATCTTGTTTTGTCTGACATTTTCTTCAACACCTTAGGAAATGTCTTGCCCATCTGACCGTCATATTAACTTGAATGTCAGGGAAGATATTGATATGTCTTCTCCTGACAACATTTGGCATCCGTCCTTCGTATCCCCCAATGGTCCTCTTACAGATGGGGATTCTATGATGATGAACGATACAACTGCTTCGAGGGTGGCCAGAAATCTTCTAACTCCTAGAGACACTATGATACTTTCCAGGCGGTCCGACAAGCTGGCTGTTCAGGACACTCTGGCCTTCAGCGTCCGATGTGCAGGCTCAGTATCAAACATGGGTCAACGCCTTCTTACACGATCTCGTCAGGTTGAGTCGTTGATGGCTGAGGTGGCCAGTCTTCGGCAAGAGGTCAGAATACTTAGGCACAAGAATAAGGAGTTGCACATGCTCGCAACTAATTACTCAACCAGTATGAAGAGGAAGCTTGACCAACTGCAAGAGTCTGAAGTTTGGATTCAGAGTGATCATCAAAGGTTTATGGCGTTACTCCAATGGCAACTTCTGCCTTCGTCATATGGCGCTTCACCCAGTGTTGAGGCTTCGAAAAATCAAACTCTGGTGCTTCGTCTTTCTGGAAGTCCATCGAATGCTGAGGCACCACCTGACCAATGAAGGCTCCTTCCTGCTTGTTTGCACTTTCTTGTATTTTTCTACCTTTCTACCTAATGTTCCTTTTTCCACGAAGATTAATGTAAAAACACCTTGCATACATGTCAATGTTTCAAACATAAACCCACACCAAAAACAGCCAAACAAGCTAAAAAAATAAAAATAAAAATAAAAATAAAAATGATAATCATGGCAAAATAAATATAAAAAAATGCAGAAAATGAAGGTTTTTAGGAACGCAAAACTAATTGTGGAGCGATTCAAAGGTTTTCCTTATTTGAATACATGGGTTGCCTCCCAAGAAGCGCTTGCTTTAAAGTCTTGCAGCCGGACGAAACTTCCTTCTAAGCTTAGATAGGGCCTACGGCAGTGATTGGGATTTCTTCCACAATCTGCCCCATATCACTCTCATAGTATAGCTTCAGACGATGCCCATTCATTTTGAATTCGTCGCCGTTCCTTAAGCTTTTAACTTGGACAGCGCCATGGGGAAAAACATTAGTAACAACAAACGGCCCAATCCACTTAGAACGTAACTTACCAGCACCTATTGTACCTGTTCTTTGGCATCTATCACAAGTTATACAAAATGTTCTAGCATCTTTAAACAATGTAGGCCAATAGAAACCACTCTCTAAAACCTTAAGGGTCGTCCTTTAGGTGCCAAAATAACCCCCACATGCATAACTATGGCAGAATGCAAGAATTGAATTAAACTTAGAATTGTGCACACATCTACGAATAATCTGGTCAGGACAATACTACCACAAATATGGATCATCCCACACATAAAATCGTGCATCATTTCTGAGTTTATCACGCTTGTATTTATCTAGAGTGCTAGGAACTTGTTTTGTGACCAAATAATTGACCAAATCAGCATACCAGGGCTCACTTACCTTTAAGGCCAGCAATTGCTCGTCAGGGAATGTCTCTAGAATGGGCAAGGAGTCCTCTTCGTGCACTAAACGGCTGAGATGGTCAACCACCACGTTTTCACTTCCTTTTTTGTCTCTTATTTCAATGTTGAACTCTTGAAGTATGAGCATCCCACGAATCAGCCTTGGTTTGGCCTCCTTCTTGGTGAGAAGATACTTCAACGCTGCATAGTCAGAATATACAAACACTTTAGTGCCAAGTCAGTATGAACGAAATTTATCTAAAGCAAAGACAACTACAAGAAGTTCTTTCTCAGTGGTAGAATAATTCAATTGAGCATCATTTAGGGTCCGGGAAGCGTAATGGATGACATGGGGCCATTTGTTCCTCATTTGGCCTAAAACAGCACCAATGGCATAGTCAGATGCATCACACATTAGCTCAAATGGAAGGCTCCAATCTGGTGGCATGATGATGGGGGCCAAAGTCAACATGTCCTTGAGGGTTTTGAAAGCGGGCTCACACTCCTTGTTGAACTCGAAGGCTACTTCCTTTTGGAGTAAACAGCAAAGGGGTTGGGAGATTTTTGAGAAATCCTTGATGAATCTCCTATAAAATCCTGCATGGTCAAGAAAAGAACGAACCTCCCTCACCGAAGTGGGAGAAGGTAAGTGACGTACAAGATCTATTTTGGATTTATCAACCTCAATCCCTTTTTCTAATATGATATGCCCCAAAACTATACCTTGTTTTACCATAAAATGGCACTTTTCCCAATTCAAAACAAGATTAGTTTCGATACATCGTTGTAAGATCAAAGTTAGATTATTCAAGCATGCATCAAATGAGTCACCAAAAACACTAAAGTAATCCATAAACATTTCAACGATCTTTTCCACAAATTCTGAGAAAATACTTACCATACACTTTTGGAATGTGGCTAGTACGTTGCATAGCCCAAATGGCATGCGTCGATAAGTAAAGGTACCAAAGGGACATGTGAAGGTAGTCTTTTCTTGGTCATCGGGAGCTATCACAATCTGATTACAACCCGAATAGCCACCAAGAAAACAATAAAAAGAATGACTGGCTAACCTTTCAAGCATTTGATCAATAAAGGGCAGCGAGAAGTAATCTTTTCTTGTTGTAGTGTTGAGCTTCCAATAGTCAATACAAACTCTCCATCCGGTTTGGATTCGAGTGGGCACAAGTTCATTACCTTCGTTTTTTACCAGAGTGACTCCGGACTTCTTAGGAACAACTTGGATCGGAGAGAACCAATGGCTATCAAAAATTGGGTAAATCACTCCACAATCGAGTAGCTTGATGATTTCCTTCTTCACAACGTCCATCATGGGTGGATTGAGTTAGCGTTGTGCTTCTTTAGATGGTTTGGCTCCTTCTTCCAAGAGTATTTGATGCATGTAAGTGGTAGGGCTAATTCCCTTTATATCGGCCAATGTCCACCCAATGGCAGTTTTGTATTTCCAAAGCACCCTCACCAACTTGTCCTCCTCTTGTGCAGTGAGTGAAGAAGAGATGATGACGAGTAGCGTCTCTTGTTCTCCCAAAAACACATATTTCAAATGGCTAGGCAATGGTTTAAGCTCTAGGGAAGGTGGCTAGATTACAAAAGGAAGCAACATGTTAGTTGAAATGGGAATTGAAATTAGGTTAGGAGACTTACCAATATGCTTTGGATTTGACTCTAGGGCAGCAACCATCTCCACCATTTCTTCTTGAATAGGCACGGCAAGGTGTTCCTTGTTGTTGCCATGGGCATGTCTAAGTGCTAACCCTTCGTTTTTTAGTCAAATGCTTTGCGTGAGAGTCTTTTCAAGTGCATCCTCACTCAAATCATCAAGGAATTCCTACGCCAAAGAGTCAATCACATCAATAGAGAAACAAGAGTAATCATCATGAGGATATCTCATAGCATCAGAAATATTGAAATCAATAACTTCCCCATCAAATTCCATGGTCGATGTTCCTTTGAATACGTCTATCTTTGTTCGGGCAGTCTTCATGAATGGTCAGCCAAGTAAGATTGGTAATTGAGGGGAATGGTTCGAGTCTTCCATTTCAAGCACGTAGAAGTCCGCCGGAAAGACTAGGTGATTCACCTGCACTAAAACATCCTCCAAAACACCTTTTGGATACGCATTAGATCTATCGGCCAATTGAATGATCACTCCATCATTTTTTAATTCTCCCAAGTTCATAGATGCATATATTGAATAAGGCATGACATTTATTGATGCACCTAGATCTAACATGGCAGATTCAAAGCGAGTATTTCTTATAACACAAGGAATTGTAAAACTGCCGGGATCTTTGCACTTAGGAGGTAATTTTCGTTGTAACACGACTGAGACACTCTCACTTACCCTTACCACCTCTTTGTTCGAAGCCCTCTTCCTTGTAGTGCACAGCTCCTTCAGGAACTTAGCATACTTGGGGACTTGTTTAATTGCATCTAGAAGTGGAATGTTGACTTGCACCTTTCTGAATGTGTCAAGGATGTCTTTGTCACTCTCATCCTTCTTTGCTTGCACAAACCTGTGAGGAAGGGGTGCATTGGGTGGAATGGAATTAGAAGTCATGGAATTTGAACCCAACTTACCTTTGGTGGTCGAATTATGGTGTGTAGATGGCTGCGGCAAAGATTGCTCAATCCTTGCCGTGGGCAGGCCTTGTTCCTTCTTCTCATATTGCATATTTTCATCCTCCGTTTGGGCAAATTTTGATGGTTGGGGCTTCGATCCAACTTCTTTCCACTTCGCAAGGTGATGGCTTTGGCAGATTCGAAGCCTCCATTTGGATTCACATCAGTCGAACTAGGTAACTTACCTTGTTCTTTACTAAATTGCCCCATGAATTCAGCCATTTGTCCCACTTGTCTCTTCAATTGAGTCACCTCTCGAGCTTGATTTTGCACTTCCTTGGCGTAATTGTGCATATCTTTGGCTTGATTTTCCTGACCCTTCGCTAATGTAGTTAGTAATTGAATGACTTGAACATTATCAAAAGACGAACCTAAGTTATTTTGGGCAGGTTGTGTTTGGGGTTGTGTGGGTACATACGGCCTTTGGTAGAATCCCGGAGGTTGCTGTCTAAATGCACTTTGTTGTTGGGTTTGTTAGGGCTCCCTCCATTTGAAATTTGGATGATCTTTCCAACCTGGATTGTATGTATTCGAGAACAGATCATTCCTTGGTTGGTTTTGACTCCCAAAACCCATGGCATTGGCAGATTCCCACCCTCCGTTCTCGATCAATTGAGGGCACTTATCCGTGAGATGTCCATTCATTGAGCACACGCCACAAGCAGCCACACTTTGTACCTTCGGTATTTCAACCACCTGCGAAAGAAGAGTAGTAAGGTTAGCCATTTGATTTTGAAGTTCAGAAACAACACTTACCTCATTAACTTGTTACTGACGTAGGTTGTCTCTTTGACCAACTCCTTCATATAGCAATTAAGGTCTTGGCAGCCATGGGTGTTTTGTCCACCAAAGCTCCTCCCGTTGAGGCGTCTAACATTTGGCGTTCAATTGGTAAAAGCCCTTCGTAGAAATATTGAAGAATAAGCTCTTCCTTCATTGGGTGTTGTGGACATGAAGCAACAAGAGTTTTAAAACGTTCATAATAAGTTGGAAATGATTCACCTTGGTTTTGCTGAATGCCACTAATCCTTTTGCGTAGTAGAATGACTCGAGAAGTTGGGAAAAACTTCTCCAAAAATGCCCGTTTCATACTCTTCCATGATGTGACAGTTTCGGGGGCTAGTTCATACTACCAATCTTTAGCCTTTTCTAAGAGAGAAAAGGGAAAAGCATTCATTTTCGGAATGCTCCCATCAACATTCACCGGCTTTATGCTCGAACAAACAACCTCGAACTCCTTCAAATTTTATTAGGATCTTCCATGGACAACCCATGGAACTTAGGAATATGGTGCAATAAACTGGACTTTAATTCGAACTCGTCGGTCTTGTTTTGTGCCGCCCTTGGATATTGAATGCATAAGGGCATAACATTGTCCAATCCCGAAGCGGAAAGCCCTTTGATTGTTCGATTGTTTACTGCCATATCTTGGACTTCTTCAAAAGTCTTTGTCGTGGCCTCCTCTTGCTCTCCTACCTTATCTTCTTCAAGATCTGGTGCAGGTTGAGGTGGTTGGGGTTCTTGTTGATTCCTTGCTCGTCTCAAAGTTCGTTCAAAATCGTCGTCAAAGTCAAGGATGTGCTTATGAACAAGTTGAGAACTTCGAGTCATAAACCACCTAAAACAAGAAAACAAGTAAAGTCAGCAACTAGGAACAAAAACACATGAAAATAAACAAAAAGAAATAACAAGGGATTAGCAAAATTGCTAATCCCCGGCAACGGCGCCAAAAACTTGATGCGAAAATTAACTTAACACACAAATTAAACCCTCTTTTGACAATTGTAGTATATGTATAAGTAGGGATCGTTCTAGGCCGGGGATTAGGAAGGATTGCTAATTGATTCTAAACTGACTTAAAGACACAAAAACAAACTTAAAAACAATAGGATAGATTCAAAAGACTCAAAACTAGTTCACAAGAGTCAAAATAAGATAAAAATAATTAAAACTGCCTAAAAACACCAACTAGGTAGTTTCTGACACTAAACACAATTTTGGACGAAAATAAGGTTTGGGCTTGACTCAAAACACTTAGAACACAAACAAAACAAGTTTAAAACAATTTGAAACAAGAAGGTAAACGGGGGTTGTGTTTTGGACAAACTTAGAATAACAAAACAAATTGTAACTTAAAAATAGGTTTGAAAACAAATTTAGGAAATTAGATGGATGATGGGATAGCTAAAGGCTTTTTCTCCACACATGACATGTATGCAAACAACTCGATTTCCAGTTACTACTTCATTGAATTATGAACGACAGTGCTCCAAATTAACCGTGACATCACTAGTTAACTCTCAGATTTTCCTTGTTTTATTGGATTGGATGACATCATTCGACAACCCAAAACATTCTTCAAAAGTTCCCTACATGACATCATAATAGAGATACAATCAAAGATCATTACGTTTAATGAAAATCATAAGCATTGACAAAGCACTTGCAACTATGACATCATGTCACTCATGCTAGGAATTGAACTTAATGCGATCGTTTATAAGCGACCTTCACTACATGTGAATATAAGTTTGTAACGATTATGTGAAACTTCCTTATATTCTAGCAACGGATTTATGCATGCCATTTAAGTGTCGACCCTTAATTAACAAATACAAATAAGTTATCAATCAAATAGTTAAGCCAATTGCATTCACGATTCAAGAACTCAAAATTGGAATTTATCAAATCATATTGCACACATAATCATGGCTTTGAAATCACCCCTAGCCAAGAGGGGTTTAGCCACTCATGTTCACAACAAAATGAAAGAAAATGAATTTAAACATTGGAAACAAAAGAAAGAAAACACCTAAACGCTCCAATGATCCAAGTGAATAGCAAGCACGTCCAAGCACTTTCCTTCCCTTCCTTTGCTATGGGGCACAAGGTGTTGGTGAGTGTTTGAAGGTTTTTTTGTATGGAGGAATGGATGTGAAGATGAATGGATGTGTTTGGATAAGGTTGTGTTGAAATGGTGGTGAATGCTCTAGCAAAATCTGCCCTATGGCTGTTACACACCCCTCCTTTTATAGAGGAAGTGCATGGCATTTGTAGGAGAAAATGGAGTGGTGTGTGCAGCAATGATTCAATGAAGTGGTGCTGAAATGATTCAAAGGTGAAAGTGAAGTAATGATGCACGGCATGGAAGGGTAAATGGGGTGGTGTGTGCAGCAATGATTCAATGGAGTGGTGCTGAAATGATTCATTGAAGGGGACATGGAATGGTGCAGCAATGAGTGCATGGAGTTGAGGTTAAAGTGATGAAATGGTGCATGAAATTTGATATGATGGAGGGGACAATGAATGGTGCAATAATGAGTGTATGGAGTGGAGGTTAAAGTGATGAAACGGTGCATGAAATCTGATATGATAGAGGGGACAAGGAATGGTGCAGCAATGAGTGTATGGAGTGGAGGTTAAAGTGATGAAATGGTGCATGAAATCTGAAATGATGGAGGGGACAATGAATGTGCACGGCATGGGTGGATTTCTGCACTATTTGCCTTGTGTTCCAGCTTACTTCCACATGTCCTAGTTGTTAGACAACTTTCACACACATGTTTTGCATCATTTCATCTTGCAAACACCAACTTTTGGCCACTTTACACCTCTTCACGCATGCACCTAATGCTGGATACTTTCACACACATGCTATGCATAATTTCAGCTTGCAATTATGTTTGTAGTTGCTGGAAATGTGAATACAACTTGTAAAGCAATCCAACAAATGGCATCTTTCACTTCTTTTCCTTTCAAATTGTTCCTTAAGTGTATGTATCTGCACACTTCCACACTTCAACTTCATTATTCAAATTTTTGCATATGTTGAAACCCTTTTTAAAACACCAAAAATGTCCATCCAACTTGCTCCATATGCATGCAATCCATTTCAGCCCAAAATTGCTCCAAAATGCACTTTCTTGCCAACTTTGTTATTGATACCTACAACCACACGAAAATAGCTTAAAATACAAAATTGACTAAGAAATAACAACATAAATGAACAAGAACAAGCTAACTAAGTCGCATAAATATGCTCCTATCAAGCTTCACACACTCTTGATCAAGACAGTGTGAAGCGAAACCAATTTATGGTGCCAATAAGAGCTTCATCAAAGGAGTTCAACCACAATTCTCAAAAGCTTCACACACTCTTGATCAAGACAGTGTGAAGCAAAACCAATTTATGGTGCCAACAAGAGCTTCATCAATGGAGGGCAACCACAATTCTCAAAAGCTTCATACACTCTTGATCAAGATAGTGTGAAGCAAAACCAATTTATGGTGCCAACAAAAGCTTCATCAATGGAGGGCAACTACAATTCTGAAACCTTCGAAGAAAATTCAAGACTGTTCAAAGCAAATTCAATTTATATGGTTCATCCAAACCTTCGACTACTACAAGGTGTGGCTTGCATCACAATCTCTTGCTCAACAGTGTGGAAGCAAAATTTCTATATGTTGTCTCTCCCACATTTTCAAATTTCTAGTTTCCCAAAAAAAAAAGAATTGGGAAATTCAACAAAGCTTCATCAATGGAGAACAACTACAAATTCTCAAAAGCTTCACACTATCTTGATCAAGATAGTGTGAAGCAAAATCAAATCGTGGTACCCAACAAAGCTTCACCAACAAAAGCTTCATCAATAGAGGACAACTACAAATTCTCAAAAGCTTCACACTATCTTGATCAAGATAGTGTGAAGCAAAATCAATTCATGCTACCCAACAAAAGCTTCAACTCCAAAGTTTAACCTACAAAGCTTCAACTCCAAAGCTTCACCTAAAAAAGCTTCACCACAATAGCTTCACCCACAAAAGCTTCACCCACCACAAAAGCTTCACCCACAAAAAGCTTAACCCACCACAAAAGCTTCACCCATAAAAGCTTCACCAACAAAAGCTTCACCCACAAAAGCTTCACCCACAAAAGCTTCCCCCACCACAAAAGCTTCACCCACAAAAGCTTCACCTACAAAGCTTCAACACAAAAGCTTCACCTACAAAAGCTTCACACTATCTTGATCAAGATAGTGTGAAGCAAAATCAATTCATGGTACCTAACAAAAGCTTCAACTCCAAAGCTTCACCTACAAAAGCTTCACCCACAATAGCTTCACCTCCAAAAGCTTCACCTACCACAAAAGCTTCACCCACCACAAAAGCTTCACCTACAAAAGCTTCACCCATAAAAGCTTCACCCATAAAAGCTTCACTAACAAAAGCTTCACCCACAAAAGTTTCCCCCACCACAAAAGCTTCACCTACAAAAGCTTCACCCATAAAAGCTTCACCCACAAAAGCTTCCCCCACCACAAAACCTTCACCCACAAAAGCTTCCCCCATAAAAGCTTCACCAATAAAAGTTTCACCCACCACAAAAGCTTCACCTACAAAGCTCCAACACAAAAGTTTCACCTACAAAAGCTTCACACTATCTTGATCAAGATAATGTGAAGCAAAATCAATTCATGATACCCAACAAAGCTTAAACCTCAAAGCTTCACCTATAAAGCTTCAACACCAAAGCTTCACCTACAAAGCTTTAAAATATATATATATATATATATATACACATATACATATATATTTTCAGAAATTCGAAAATTAAAAAATTCGAAAATTCAAAAATTCGAAAGAAAAAAATTTGCCTATGCCTCCTCTTCTTTGGGCCTAACAACTTTCATAACAAATATATATGAATGAGGAGTTTTGGGCTGCCACTTAGAAAGGAAAATGGTGAAGTTTTGTTACTTTAGAAGCTTGGCTACTAGCAAGACACCTCATTCGTCAACTCCCTCGATCGGAGACTTGGGGGACTCCTACCATATGCTACTGCACCTTGATACTCGGAAGTCTCACGACCACTCAGTGACTTGGATTTTTCAAGTCTCCAATTGAGAAGTTTTCCTCACTCGGGAAATTAAGGGAACACTACCTCAACCTACATGCTTCACTCACAAAGTTTCAACATACAAGCTTCAACAAAAGAAAAAATTCAAAGAACTTAGTGAAGAAGGCTTTGGTGTATTTAACACAATACGTTGAAATGAAGCAAAGCTTATTTATTGATATCTCCGATAAGTTACAAATATGTACATATACATGAATCAAAATAAACAAACAAGAAGGAGCCTTCACAATGGTTGCTTAGGAGAAGTCTCAGCAGTCGGTAGAGTCCCAGAAAGAGAAGGCACCGGAGGGTGATCATTCGGAGCTTCAGTACTGGACAGAACCCCAGAAGGAAAAGGCATCGGAGGTTGATCATTCGGAGCTTCATTACGCGGTACAAACCCAGAAGACGAAGGCAATAAATTTCTTTGGAACAAACCCACAAACCTCTGATGATCAAGTAAAATCTGACCATCAGATTCTTGCATCTGGTCAAGCTTCCTCTTCATGTTTGTAGCATAGTCATGTGCGAGCATGTGCAACTATTTATTCTCATGCTTAAGCCTTCTAATCTCTTGTTTGAGACTTATCAATTCAGCCGCCAATGATTCAACTTGGCGGGTTTTAGCAAATAGGTGTTGGGCCATATTAGACACAGAACCTACACACTGAACATTGAAAGCTAGGGAATCCTTAACAGCCAACTCATCATACCGTTTGGAAAGTAGTATGTTATCTTTGGTAGTGAGAAGGTTCCTGGCCACCACCGCAGTGGTCATATCATTCTTCATCACAGAGTCTCCAATGGTAAGAGGACCAGTAGAGGATAAGAAGGATGGGCGCCATATGTTGTCCTGAGGAGACATAGCTGCCTCTTCACCAAAGTTCAAGTCAAAACGACGGTCGGATGGGCCAGATATTTTCAGAAATAATGAAGGAGAAATGAGGTCTAATAAATCTCTGAAGTACAAAAATAAGGGGAAAATTCTACAAGCAATAACTGTCTGAATGTACTTTTTGCACACAATTGGTGCCTTTATAAAAGAAAGGGCAACATGACCATTGGTTCAAAAATCGAAGAGGCATCACTCTCCGGATTTCGAAAAGGCACCACTTTCCACACGCAACATCAGCTTCTCGGGTACCACATATAACTTTGCCAAAGATCTCTGACAAAGTTTAGACACGTGAAGCTTGCAGCTCCCACTACATTGCTATGACCAAGAAAGGTAAAGGAATAGCAAAGAAAGGGCAACATGGCCATTGGTTCAAAAATCGAAGAAGCACCACTCTCTGGATTTCGAAGAGGCACTACTTTCCACACGCAACATCAGCTCCTCGAGTACCACAGATAACTTTGCCAAAAATCTCTGACAAAGTTTAGACACGTGAAGTTTGCAGCTCCCACTACATTGCTATAACCAAGAAGGGTAAAGGAATAGCAAAGAAAGGGCAACATGGTAGTTGGTTCAAAAATTGAAGAGGCACCACTCTCCGAATTTCGAAGAGGCACCACTTTCCACACGCTACATCAGCTCCTCGGGTACCACAGATAACTTTGCCAAAGATCTTTGACAAAGTTTAAACACATAAATTTTGAAGGTCCAGCTACCCTACTATTACCCATAAGGGTAAAGGAACAGCACCACTGCTTGATAACTGAAAAATCCCTATGTGTGCCAACCTCTGTGCTCCGTGGCAAGGCAGACTGGCAAAAATGCCTAACCTTTACTCACATTTGAGAAAACATTGCCACTAAGATTGCTTGCTCAAAAATCGAAGAGGCACTGCTCTCCGAATCTCGAGAGCCAGACTCCCAACAGGATTACTTGCTCAAAAATCGAAGAAGCACTACCCTCCGAATCTCGAGAGCCAGACTCCCAACAGAATTACTTTCTCTCAAATCGAAGAGGCACCGTTCTCCAAATCTCGAGAACCAAATCCTTGATAGGATTGCTTGTTCGAAAACCGAAGAGGCACTGCTCTCCGAACTTCGAGAGCCAAATTTCCTTGGATAAAGCTTGTCTGCAATCTTCACACGCAACATCAGCTTTCCAGATACCACAGACCACTTTTTCAAAGTGCTCTGACAAAGTTAAAACACGTGAAGCTTGCAGCTCCCACTACATTGCTATGACCAAGAAGGGTAAAGGAATAGCATTACTACTTGTTGTTAGGGAGACTCCTATATATGTCGACCTTCATCCTCAACGAACAGGTAGACCTGCAAAAATGCTCAACCCTTTCTCATATCTGAGAGGGCACTCCCAACGAAGCCTCTTGAAATACTCAGCTTTTTTTCCCCACTTGATAATACCTCTGCAAACAAGCTACACCAAAGCAAGAGTATCTCATATCATCAGGGTTAAAAGCAAGAGTATCCCATATCATGCCTTTTCCCTGTCTTTTCCTTTGGCCTTGTTCTTATCTGCAAGACAAGGAGAAAAAGAGCAATCAATCAGCACTTGGAATCAAGCTTCCAGTTAGGAACTGACTGCCTGGAACCCCTTGTCTGATTAATTACCTGGCATTACTCTCGAGTACTCATCTTCAACATCTTATGCTTCTAGAGAAGATACCACATCTGCTTGAGGAACAAATAAGGCAAGTGAGAAGGATACAAGGAAGCATGTGGAGACAATCGTAACAAAACACGTGCCGATACATCCACTACTTTGTCAACAGCAAAAGTATCCCATATCATCAGGGTCGAACATACTCTAGATTTGATGGACTTGTTTTGACCCTCAAATTATTGAGTCGACATTATACTCTAGAGGAAACCAGAAAACCCTCCAGCCCAGTTCAAGAATAAGCCTGTGGAAAGTTACTTCTTCAAAAGCAAAAGTATCTCATATCATCTCTTCTCCTTTTTCTTCTCTTTATCCTTCATGTTGCCTGCAAGATAGGGAGAATGAGAACAATCAGCAGGAACTCGAAATTAAACTTCTGATCTAGGGCTGATTGCTTGAAGCTCTGATTGCTTACCTTGTCTGTCACCTCTTTCAGCAGATCTCCTAGCTCAACGACTTGAATGACTCCTATTACATGGTTTGTATCGCGCTTGACCAAGCCTGAAACTACAAGTAAGCTTCAAGTGAAATTGATACATTACCTTGTGCATCTCCACCGGTTAAAGATACCACCCCTGGATGAAGAAATAGTACTTACAGAGAAGATGCCGCATCTACCTATGAGACAGATAAGGCAAGTCAAGACGATACCACACTTCAGTACTTAGATGTTTCGTGATTACTCAGAGGCTTGGATCTTGCAAGTCCCCAACCGAAGAGCTTCCCTCACTCGGGAACTTAGGGAGCACTGTTTGTATCATACTTGATCAATCCTAAAACTACTGAGCACCGGTTAACGTTATACCGTCAAGGACCCAGAAGAGTTTCCCTCCAACCAGGAGTCCAATCACAATACGACACGTGTCTACATCAGAATCCAATCACAGCGCGACACATGTCAACATCAGAAGCCAATCACAACACGACACGTGTCAATGTCAGAACAAAGCTAGAAACTCTTCTATAAAATGAGATCATTCTCCCACAATATTTCCTAATGTCATTTGTACCAAATCATTTACTAGTACTCACTAAAGGAGAGCTTGAACCTATGTACTTGTGTAAACCCTTCATAATTAATGAGAACTCCACTACTCCGTGGACGTAACCAATCTGGGTGAACCACGTACATCTTGTGTTTGCTTCCCTGTCCCTATCCATTTACATACTTATCCACACTAGTGACCGGAACAATCTAGCGAAGGTCACAAACTTAACACTTTCTGTTGTACCAAAGTCCTCACTGATTTTGTGCATCAACAATTTTCATAGAACGTAATGATCTTTGATATGTATCTCTATCATGTTGTTCATATAGGGAACTTAATAAGAATAATTTGGTTGCGGTGTGTTGTCCATTCAATTCAATGAACTTTGGAAAATTTGAAAGTTAATTAGTGCATTCACAATTAATTTGGGGTATTGTCATTCATGGTTTGAAGAAACAATACTGGAAATCAATTTATGTGCATATGTTTCATGTGTGGAGAAGGACCCTCTAACTAGCTTTTCACCCTTGAATTCACCTTAATTTCGTTTTAACTTACTTTGTTTGCTGCAATTTACTTAGTTTTGTCAAATTCGTCCAAAAGCCCCCTTAGTTCTTATTTGGTGTCTTAGTTAATTACATTCAAATCTGTCCCCATTTGGTATTTTGAGTCAAGTTAGTTTAGAATTCGTCCAAATCACTCTTTAGTAGTTGTTTTGAGTCTTTTTAACTTAGTTTTGCTATTTTGAGTCAATTTGGTTAGTTTTGAGTCATAAGAATCTAGTTTTTTGTTTTTGAGTCTAGTTTAGTGTTTGAAAGTTTAAATTGAGTAGATTAGCATCCCTTCTAATCCCTGGCCTAAAACAATCCCTACTTACATATACTACAATCATAGGGTTTTAATTTGAGCGTTGGAATATTTCACATCATTTTTCCCCATACTCAAAATAGACCCAAATTTTCATACCCAAATCCAATCCATTCGGACGATTATCCACGGTTATCAGGTTTAACAGTTAGAATTGCCGAGAGCAGTCGTCGTATACGGACGGGTTAACGCCCTCTCTTTAAGGTTCTAGTACAAATGTTATGGTTTCAACTTTCGCAGATGGAGAGAACTAATGAAACAAGTACAAGAAACAGAATCATTATCATAAAAGAGCAGGGCTGATATGTATAGAAGCAACAAGCTTAAAACTACAAAGTAGAGTTTCACAACGCCGTAAACGAAAAGAACAGGTCAAACTCTATTAGATACACATAATAGGAGATTTCGGTGAGATTCGGAAAGTTTCTTATCCTCGTCTTGTGAAAGCCAATGAAAACTTGAACACCCTTCTGCTTTCTCATGTAGATCTCATCTTTCTATCTTGCCCTCAACCTCTACATGCATCTTTAGATCAGTCAATCTTCACAGAGGAGTAGATCTTTCGTACGAACCAGAAACACGCGTAGAAACCAATGGTTCCAGTCAGGACGAAAAAGGCATATGAAACAATTAACATGTACCCAAAGTAAAGGACGCCCGAAACAAACTTTGTAATCTCCAACTTGGTAAAGAAGTAGAAACCAGAGTAGAGTAGAAGGTAAAGAGCAGATGAGCCAGCGGTCAGGTAAGATCTCCACCACCAGTGGTAGTCTTCACTGCATAACTGGAAGTAGCATAGCACGATTGTTATCTCCGCACAAGTGATCAGAAGGATAACAAACACGATGAAAAGGAAGCCAAATATGTAATAGAACTGGTTCAGCCAAATTGATGTTAAGATAAAGAACAGCTCGATGAAAACCGCTCCAAATGGAAGAATGCCTCCAATAAGGATAGAGAATACTGGTTTCATATACCATGCCTGCTCTGGCACCTGCCGAGGAATTTTGTTGGTCTTTACAGGGTCTTCAACAGGTGGTTTTTTGAACCCCAAATAACTACCCACAAAGACCAAGGGCACTGATATTCCAAACCATAAGCAAACCAAAGCAATCATTGTCCCAAAAGGCACAGCCCCAGAAGACTTCTCCCCCCAAATTAGAGCATTCAGCACAAAGAAGACGGCAAAAAGAATTCCTGGAAACATGAAGGCAGTCTTTAAAGTATTCCTCTTCCACTCTGTACCCTTGAACATTTTGTACAATCGTGCAGAGGAGTAACCAGCAAATAAGCCCATGAAAACCCACAAAAGAACCATGGCAGTCATGAGACCCCCTCTGTTGGAAGGAGACAAGAAACCCAACAATGCAAATATCATGGTTACGAGTGTCATTGCAAAGATCTGAACCCCTGTCCCAACGTAGACGCACAGTAAATTGGAATTGATTGGTGGCCTAAAAACATCTCCATTTACAAGTTTCCATCCAGTTTCTTCTTGAGCCTCATCTTGACTGTCCAGCTGATTATAGTTGGCAATGTCTCTGTATAGAGTTCTCATCATGATCATAGCCACCATACCAGATAAAAAGAGGACAATCATCAATGAATTTATAATTGAAAACCAGTGGATCTGATCGTCATTCATGAGGAGGTATGTGTCCCAACGAGATGCCCACTTGATCTCACTTTCCTTGGGGGAGGGAGGGGTAAGTCAAAGTTCGTAAGTTTGTAGAAATGAAGAAAAGCAAAGTTCATAAGTTTGTAGAAATGAAGAAAAACAAAGTTCATAAGTTTGTAAAAGGAAGAAAGAAAAGTAGCCAAAGGGTTTAAAAATCATGTACCTTAAAGGAGACATCATATGTAAACACAACCTCCTTATCTTTGTCAACTTCTTGTGGAACACTGCTTCCCGGTGGTAGATTTTTCGTGTCTTTATTGCATGTTGCCAACTGAGTATTGTTACCATTCCACTCCTTATATTCGTGATTGATACTATTGAGAAGAGGCGTATAAGAAAATAAGAGTGATAATAAAGCTATTCACAATCTTAATGAATAGAAAGTGATCCTTTTCAAGAACTCTTGGTTTCTTCACACTGAATCTTGTTCGCAAAGCATTATTTTTTGAAGGTCAATTAAAACGAAGAGGTTATATAACTAAGGAATTCACTATTGGCCAAGAAACCCATTACATGCTTTAAAATGGGCATACAGCGTGATGGAACACAAAAGTACAATAAGAAATCTTACACCCTTCTTTACTATGCAGCTAATTATAAAGTCAATCTTATAAGCATCTACATGGAAAGACCTAGAGATTTTTGCAAGGGAAAGACCCTCCAGGAATCAAGAATAGAATACCACACTTTCTTTCTCTAACTTCAAAATTATAAGTAAATGGCCAGTGGCCACACAAAATATGTACTCAGCAGAGGTCAACTGGACATGCATCACAAGAGAAATGTATGCAGATTCTTTTCTTTTACTTTCAAGTTTCAACTGCATTACAGTATTTCTATCATCCAAACATACAAGCCTGTACTTAATCAAAGTCAAGTGGACATACATTAAACGAGAAGTGCAACAAACTGACCAGAAGAGGGAGAAGGAGAAATATATAGCACCTGTTTGGAGTAACCTCAAATCCAACAATTCGAGCAGAATCAGTCTCAGGATCTTTGTGATACATAACTCGGAAACTCAAGTGGTTGTTAATAAAATATTTCTCCTCTTTATTCTGTAAAGCAAATAAAACATAAGATAGCATAAATGAGTCTTACTTCAACATTAGCAACTAGTCTGTAAGGCATACCCCAGCATAATTTCCTTTGAATCCAACACTGAATCCATGTTCATAAGTTGTTGAGGGACTTCCATCCCGCCTTTGTCTGAGAACAGCAACTGGAAGGTTATCCAAAATCCTGCAGTCCAATTCAGAGGTCACAATCAAACTGTTGAGAAACATAAAATGATCTTTGCCTTCATAATAAGTGAATGTGACCAGGGAGAGAAATTAAGTTAACGTAAATCTAAAGCAGACAAATCATAGAGGAATGACACTTAGAAATTCAAAAAAGAGAATACTTGAAATTACAAACTAAAAAAATACAGGAATGACATTTTTGCTTACATTTGTACTCGATACTTATCTTCAATTTTTTCCTTGAAGTTTTTTGCAGATTCAGCGTCAAGGTTTACTCGACAAGCTACCACACAGGACTGCTCCTCCCTCATTTTGAACTGGAAAAGAATTTACAAATAGAGGTTTCAAAGGCAAAGTTAAATAAATGAGATCGAGATTGAAAATATTGTTAAAAAAACTTCTATACTAATTGAGTGGCCAAAATGAAAAAAAGGGTTATAACTGCTCACCATGTATACAGAATTCTCGATGCGATCACCGCGGAGAACCTCCCCCAGATTTTCTGCACTGTTTACAATCTGTGGGGGAGTACAATATCTTAAGAAGTAAAAGTCATATGGGAGTTGCGTCTTTGTAGATGACAATTTGTTCACTTTGATAGAAAGTTCATCTCCCTGTCAGAAAGAAGACAACCATGGTAAAAACATTAGTATTCTGTGTAGTAAAATAGCAAACAAGGAAAGGGAACATAGTAGTGTTCCAAAGTCAAAATTGATTCAATGTGACATTCAGGCTACAAGCTATAATCATACTTTTAAATATAAACTTATAGCCAGACACAAAATGGCACCCAGAATAAGGGGGACGGCTTAGCTCATGTATGTTGGAGAAACAGCCAGGGAACTGTAACATGAGTTCAAATACTATGTATTTACATCTAACTTGTTTAGGAAAGAACTTGACCCCAATGTTCGCTAACAACTTCGACAAAAAATAATTACAATGAAATGACAAATGCTAGATGATAGTGCAAGCTTGAAACAACCAGATCTTCTGAAAGCCAAAAAAACGATTCTAATAATCAGCAACAGATGGATGGTCACACTTCAATGAATATTCTGGCATCATTATTATGATAGACACAACAGAAAACTATTGAATTAACAGAAATCCCAACAACATTCATCAATGCATGCCCACAATTTTAGAGACGAGCAGACTATAAAATTTAGCTTGATCATTATATGCACGTGTACAAATCTAGTACATCAATACTTCATTCTCTCCAAGCATATACTTCCACAATCCCATTATGTTTGAAAAAAAAAAAAATACAACAAATCTTGAACAAATATGAATTCATATTTATATGAGTGCATTAACAAGCTCCTCACCTTGGAAGCGGTGAACGATTTGTTGCTTTTGGATTATCTAAATTTCGTTTCATGGTATCATACCATAATTCCAACCATATTTTACACTCAATACCGTAAAAAGTTGACCTCCTAACATTTTTAGGAAAAAAAAATACTATAATCCTGCACCCAAAACGGATTCTTAGAATCACTTTTCACCAAAAAAATATACTAAAGCCGAATTCAATCAAAACTTTAGAAATAAAAGCAACTACTCCACTAAATCACACATAAACCTTAACTCTAAGGCAACTAAAAGTAACGACAAGATTAAACAACCAGCTCAAAAATCCAACCCCAACCCCAACCCCAAAACCCAGAAAACCCATGTCGCAGATCTAATTAAAAGGAAAAACAGATCAAACCCAAAACCCCAGATCCACCACTGGTTCGGTGGAAACGAAGACAAACCCAAAACGATTCAGCCACAATGCAGCGACTAAGGACGAAATAAAAAGCAATTAAAGTGATGAGCAATCAAAGGGTCATCGAATTCGAAGAGAGAAAAAAAATGGAGATTTCAAGAGAGCTTACAATGTGGAAATCGCGAGGAGCGACGCCCGGGAGGTAGAAGCAGTGGGACGAGGAGATGAGGAGGAGCACGGTAAAGATAAGGGTAGTTCTGGTGGTGGTTGTAGGGGCGGAGATCCTCCTACCCATCTTCTTCTTGTTCTTCTTCTACCTCGATTCGATCGAGAGAGAGAGGTGTTTACAGAGGTTCCAGTCCTTCATTGATCAGGTAGAATTGTATTATGGATTCTTCTTTTAGGACTTTTAACGAAACATGCGATATTGTTCATTTTAACCAAAAATCATAATTTTATACTAAAAATCAATTCTGTTATTATTTATTTTACCATTTATTTTGTCTTTATCGTTAAAACTCAAAGTTTTCAAGCCTTTTTCATTAGTTTTCATTTTCTTTTATTGTCAGGATGTAATGTTATTGTCACAGCCCGTCCCAATTTATAATACTCAGGATTGTGAAAAGACGAAATTGCCCTTAAACGGGATTAAGATGCGTCACTTTGGCATTGGTTTTTACATAATTTCCCTATACTATTGTTAACTGGGATATTATATAGGGTTACAAACTTAAACTTGGACTAATAATTTTGTGTTTGGACTTTAGGTAGGGTCCTACACCCTAAATCCCTCCCCATTTCCCGTTTGTTGTCTCTCTCTCATCTCCTCAGTCACTCTCTCTCTTCCTCAACTCTTCCTCAGAAACTCTCACTCTCTCTCTTCTTCTCGAACGCACGGGCAACCACCAAAACCACCTAAAACCTATACCAACGTCCAAGTTAAGACTACCATTGCAACCCTGAGGACTTCACGATCACGTAGGTACCATTTTCAGGTAAGTTTTGCTTCGGAAAACCCTAGTTTCAAAGTTCCCGTGAAGAACACTGTTCATGATCTTCGAATTGACTTTGTTTTAGGTGAAACCAAGCTCACAGTGAGCTTAAGGAAGTCCCAAGGAAGCTCGGAGTGCTTCGTTGGCATGAATTGGACGTCGGGATCACCTAGTTCGAAGGTAGGCCGATTTCTTGAATTTTTGAAAGTTTGATCCCGTTGTTTTTAGACCCTAAAACTAGTCCAACGTGATAGTAGATGTTTAGGGCTTCAATTTGGTATAAACTACGTGAAAAATGGATGAAAAACGAAGGAGAATAGCAAGTTTGAAATTTTTCCAGAAACCGGCGAACAGTCGCCGGCGACCGGCGAATCGCCGGAGAAGACAGGGAATATTCCGTCAGTTTTGACGGAATATGCTAACGGCGTTGACTGACGCCGTTAATTATTAACGGAATATGCTAGGATTTAACGGAATATTCCCTAACTGCCGTTTACTGTGCCGTCAGTGTACACGACACGTGGCCGCGCGTGGGGGCGCGTAGGTCCGTGCCACGTCAGGCGCGTGGGGGCGCGTGAGGACTCCAAAAATTATTTTAAAAATATGGGGATGATCCTGAGGTTGTGTAGGTCACGGTGGTATATTCATATACCCAATTTGAGCAATATTTGAGGAGTTATTAACTAAGATTTGGGTTAGGCGTTAAATAACGTCAAATTGGTTACTCTTGTATAGGTGAGGTTTATGCGGGCATCGGGCATGGCCAAGGGATGCTCAGGGACTTACGAGACGTCGATGTATTCTGTGAGTGGGCAGTTTTGTTTTCCGTATATATATATACTTGACGTTTCCCAGAAATTGAATTGAAATGAAAATATGTTTAAAATGAAATGCATATGAGTTATGTGGAAAAACGGGAAGTGAAATACCATGCATAGAATTGATATGAAAAGTATATAGAAATGTGAGTTGAAATGCCATGCATGAATTGATTTATGATGCATATGTATGAATTGGTGCGGTGGACGCACAGGTAAGAATTGATTTATGATGCATATGTATGAATTGGTGCGGTGGACGCACAGGTAAGAATTGATTTATGATGCATATGTATGAAATGGTGCGGTGGACGCACAGGTGAGTATTTATTTCTGTTATGATGATGTTGATGTATATTGAGCTCAAATCCTGCACCATAGTTTAGTGCTTATAGTATTCACCGCATCGCACGCTCGCCTTGGATCCAAGTAGATGCTGGTCGCACAGTCCACGCGGAGTGGGTGCGACGGGCCAGTCGAAGAGTGTTAGTGAGATTTCGACTGGTGGGTGACCTTAGATTATGTGCACAGATGATTGATGAGAAAGCACTAGAGCGTAACTTGTGTGCAGAAGGCCGGACAGGTTACAGAGGTGACTCCGGCAGAGTGAGAGTGATAGATTTTGAGCTCTAGGTTCAACCGTGCAGGGCTATTAGAGGGCCTCCGGTTGATTACTTTCTTGCACCTGATATGATTATTGTTGATGTATCCATACTTAACTGTTGAATTAGACATGGCATGGCATGATTGATAAAGAAAAATGTTGAGATAGTAAAAATGAAGTTTTGAGAATATATATGTATATTTATATTTTACATTTCTGGGAAAGTATACAGGTTTTACGGAGAGGGGTTACAACGTTTTGAGAAATGTTTGGATTTGGAAAAGAATTGTTTTACTGACCCACTCAATTTTGGTTTTGCGCCCCTCCAGGTTCAGGAATCACAAAGGCGTGGTGACTACGAGGAATTCGACGGTGTTCTGACAGATTGGACAAAATTAGGACTCACCTTCGGGTGTATCAACTTATAAATTGTATCTTAAAGCTTCCGTACTGTGCAAATGGTTACGTCACTCTCACGTGACGGCCAGCATGCCCTCCTTCGGGACGGGGTGTGTCAGTTAGTGTACGGTTTATATGCCAAATTACTTCTCCCTCTTACCAATTTTCGACTGAAAAAAAAATGAATAAATTAAAGGAGATACAAAAATTAAATGATGTATTAAAAAATAAAAGTAAATATGTAAATAACACTACCTTTTGTCAATTCCACTTGGATTTGTTTTTGGTCTTATGATGGTTGAGTTGAAATAATTGAAGTTATAAATATGAGTTAAGTTGTAAATACGTCTCTTTTTGTTCTTCTTTACCTACGTGATTGTGTCTCTTACCCTTTACAGGGTGCCTTGTATTTATAGAAGCAAGGATCCTTCTAGGCTTTAGCTTTGGGAATCTCTTGGTTTCTTTTCCTCTTTCAAATCATCTAAGTCTGCCTTCATCTTTCCATGGATGCAGTTACAAGTTTCTCTTTTGGTATAATGCAACAAAGGTTAGGAGCCCTGTGAAGCCTGATAAAGCACTTTCCTGGACCAAGTTCCACAACACCTTTTTTGGACCATGTCCCATAGCACGACTCTATCTTTGGTAACACTCATCCTTGCTTTCTCTCCTATTTTTCATGTGTGAGCTTGGAAAGGAAAGATTCATTTTTGCATAATAAAAGGGACTTGCGAATCTAGATAAACACGTGATTTGATTCTGATTGGGTTAGCTTAGCTTTAGGTTTTTGTTGTTTCCTAAGTGTCCTAGTTAGTTTGCAAGGGAAAGAGTAAGGATAAACCTATTCTCTCTCAAGCCTTCCCACGTAAAGCCAAAATCATGGGCTTGCACTTTTGGTACTCCCATGCAGCCCAAAAGTCTTCCACAATTCTAATTCCACATAGGCCTAGTGAACTTTCATAACCATCCACACCACGAACCACTCAATAAGCCCCGTTAAGTGGCTTGGGCTCATTTTAGCATGGTGCGACTTGTATTATAATATTAAGTATTAATATTATAACACGGCTTGACATGATAAATATGCGTTATTTGCATGGGCTTGGCATCTGATAAACTACTATTTTATTAGCGCAGCATGATCGTAAATTTGCATACTCTTCATTTTGTACTTTATGCATGGATTTAAGTTTGGCTTGTGACGTTTCCACAATGATTGGGCCTTGAGACATGATCCCACTTAATATTTCCTACTTGACTAGGTTTCAATGAGGAATCCATCATTGGTTGGTCATTCTCTTGTGTGCATTCTACTTGCATCATGAAGGCATTTAGTTTTGATTTAATGCATTTCTCACTTTTCTCCTTAGACTATGAGTTTTTATCTCAATATGGCCTCGTTTGGCAGCTCAGAATGTACTGATTATTTCTGTCTGATATGATAGCCACCAAATAATACTGACTAAATTAGTCAGGCGTTTGGTGCAGTATCGGACTAATGATCGTATTATTTATACTATGTTTGGTACTGAACAAAATAAGAAAAGGGAAGAAAAAAAAAATTTGACAAATCTTTTTTTGTTTGATGAACTTTTCTCTCTCCCCTCCCCAGATTGCCGATCTTCTCCTTATATTTCCGATTGTCTCCTCCCTTCACTCCCTCCTCCTCCATCACTCCCTCCCCACATTTTTTGGGTTCTAGGGGTGTTTGATTCGAACAAGAAGGCCCAAAAACGGCTTTGTTTCGATGAGAGAGGTTTGGCTCATGGCGGGCGTCGGATTCAAAGACGACTTTTGAGGAGAAGTTGGTGAACAATCTCGGATTCACGAAGAAAGAGGAAGTGAGTTTTGTGTGTTTTTAACTGGGAGAGATAAGAGCCATTTTGCTGTTGGAGCTTGCTCACTTACTTGCTCTGGTTCTTGAAAAATCTTATAAAAATAAAATCCTTCTGCAAAACAAGAAAAATAACTACTAAATGCACCCAAAATTTAAAACTTGAATTTGATTTTCACCCAGTAAATTACTCACAAGCTTTGAAGCTCTAGAAAATGGCAGAAAGTTGCAGACAAGCTCTGTTGTGTTAGATAACGGCGGATGAAAAAACCCAAAAATCAGAAATTGTAGAAAAATTCCATGAAACAGAGGGAGGGGCGGAACCTGGGAAGAAGAAGAAGATGAATGAGAAGATGAACTAGGATTCAAACGAAGAAGAAGATGAATGAGGGAGGGGCGGAACTTGGGAGGACCGATAGTGCGTTCAGAGAGGAAGGAGACAGCGAGCCCGACTAAATTGTCCCGTGGTTGTAGACGGGATAAATAGTCGGGTGTGAGGGGTACCAGATTAAATAGTCTGGTGCTTATTTCATATGAAGCTTACTAAACACCCGCTTCATATTATTAATATTATCCGGTATGCCAAACGAGGCCTATGAGTATTACCATAGCGACATTTTGTGAGTTTTACTACCTATGATCCGTTTATTGTTGACACTCGCATTTACTCATTGTACATTTCTCAATTTCATCAATTGCTTCTACATTTGCTTGATGATCTGATGTGGCATCCACTTTCGTATTTACACACTCAATGGAAAGTTTTGTGAATATACTTATATGATATGATTGCATTAATCTGTAGCAGATTTGATATAAAATCGTATGAAACCTAGGAAATCTTTCATTCTACAAGTTATATTACTTGGATAACAAGTTTTTCTCTTCCTATTACTTACCATAGAAAGCACAAGTGTACCTTTACCTAGTATAAGAAAATGATTTTTTTTTTATCAAACAATATTATCTACTCTAATGGAAAGAATGTGAACTTTATCTAAACTACTAATAATGTGATTCAAATTCGATTTTGTCGGTTTAGCAAAATAAAAAATAAAGAAAGAAGGAAAATGATTTAGCAAAAAGTAATTAGAGGAGCAAAAGAGACAGAGTCACGCCCACTATTTGAGAAAACATCTCTCCTTCTCCTCTGAGATCGATCTCTCTCTCTCTCTCTCCCCCCTAATCGTTCTCTTTCTCTCAGTCTCGCACACATTTCGAAGCCCGTCATCACAATCTCGGCGAAGCCAATCTCACCCGCAAATGGGTACCTTCTCATTCCTCTGATCCATCTGATTTATATACCCTAATCATAATTATAACCAGACGTTTATTTATTCATTTGTTTAATTTTCCGTTTTACATTAATTAATTGCGATTTAGCACCTGATTGCCATCAATTTCAGACGTTTACTGATTGTGATACTGGGAGCGGTCATGGGTATTTAGCATTTTCTGCATTGGGTTTCAGTTTTTGTGTTTACCTGTTCATGTTTTTATAATTTAATTGAGTCCTGATTTTGCCTCAGTTGGATGCAAATTTTGGGGTTTTGAAGTGGTACATTGAGGGGAAATGATTGATCGTAATATCCCATTTCTTTTTTTCTGTTAGTCAGAAAGTGTAGGAAAATATAACAAAATCTTCTCTCATTTATTTATCGAGTTTAGCTTGAGACGCCAGAAATGTAATTCGATGGTCTTCTGTGGGTTATGGGATTCTTTTTGGCTTAGTTGAGGTGAGCTAGAAAAATTTGTAACACAAATGTAATTGATTTAACTTTGTCTTCAGCAATGTAATATCGGGGTATGGTTAATTAGCATGATACTTGCAGATCAGTGTCGAAATTTTACCTTTTCTAAATTCAAGACTAAAAAAATTATGTTTTTGTTGTGATACATGCAAAAGGCATGCAGAAATATATATAATTGGATGAAATTTTAAGAGTAGTGAGAAAATGGTAGCTATTTTGATTGATTTTACACTTTGTCTTTGCAGATTTTGGTTTTTTGTAAATGCTTTCGATGATATTTGAATCAGCAAAGCTAGTGTTTTGGTCGGCAGATTGATTTTTTGATCAATTTCTTTAGGATGTTTTGTAGCTTTGAAATCCATGGATTTTGTTTCTTGTCTAACATTTGAGCACACTCTCATCCAGCAAAAAGTGAGGAGTGCTGTTCTACTCAGCTTATCGATGGGGATGGTACATTCAATGTCAGCGGAATTGACCGGTTTATCAAGGAGGCAAAATTGCCTGAATGCGGGCTTTCTTATGCGGTTGTCTCCATTATGGGCCCACAAAGTAGTGGTATGCATTCTTATCGTTTCAAGCATAGCATATAAGTCTTCCTTTTTCCCTGTTTACTTTGTTGATGGTTTACATATGATGAAGTGTATTTTATTAAAGGATAAATTAGGTTCCCATCCCTCATTTTTCTTTCTCATTAATTGAAACCTTTTTCCTTTTTCATTTTTGATCAAGGTCCTGTGCCTTTTCTCCATGTCATTATTTGAATATTAAATTATTTACAAGTCATTATATGCCAATTTTAAAAATGAAAAACTTATTAATCATTTTCAAATATATCTTTTTAGCACTATTCTAAAAATCCCAGCGCTAGACGGCTGTCCACCACTCCGATTAGTCCCTAGGTGTTTGAAAATTAAGAAAGTGCGCCTAGACCCAGCTAGGCGCCCGCCTAGCCCACCTAGACTTGCCTAGGTGTTGTACTTTTATGCATAAACGGAAGCGAATTATAACAAAGTACCAATATCAACGTCGTAGGCGAAAGCTAAAACAAACAATCTCAAACTAACACGAGATTTACGTGGTTTGGCGTAAAGCCTACGTCCACGGGTGATGCACTGCTAGGAATTTCACTAAATAAACGGAGATTACAAAAGAGTGTTTAAACTCTCACAACCCAAATCCCACAAATTACAAACCCTAAACCAAACGAGTAGAGAACTCAAACAAACGGAGAAGATTCTCCCAAATTGCTCTCTAACTCACAAACTCACAAATTGACTCTCACCAAATTGCCACACGAATGAGCCACACAAAATACACTAACCCTAACGTCCTATTTATAGTGCATAGGACTTAGGTTACAATAAGAATCCTAATAGGAAGTAAATCCAAATCCTAATCAAATAGGTAATTAACAAAATCTCTCCACCAAGGAAACCAACTAAGAAGTCAAAATTCAAACCCAAATAGGACACCAAAACCAAATAGGTAACACAAACCTAATTCTTTGCACCATCCTAATTTTGAGCCGTAAAAACCCAACAATCTCCACCTTGGCGAGAAATTAGCAAACTTCCAAATCAAATACAAACTTCAAATTTGGGATACCAAAATACATACACAAACGTGCACCAAATTCCTTTGAAACTGATCTCCAACTTGACTCAAAAAATCCAAAAGTCTTCAAACTTGAAATTTCCTCCAACGCCTTCCCCAACAAATTCCATTATGGAAACTAACAAATACGAAACAAAATCCAAGCAAAAGCTTGAACATATGAACAAAAAGGGCGAATTGCACTCCACCCAAAGAGCTTGAGTACCAAGCTCCACCTCTTCACATAACCTTTAGAGGAGTTCAAAACAACGATTTTCTGCAATGTTTGCATCAACACTAGCAAAAGACTTATCAAACGACTTCTTTTTGCCCTTGAGTTTAGGGCAATTTACTTTCCAATGGCCTTCCTTGTAACAATAGCTGTAAGTGTTCTTTCCAAGTTTGCTCCTTTCCTTATTCCTTCCTTGAACTACCAAAGCACGCATCTTCAATTGCCAAATACCAAAGTCATTGCCGTCGAACTTTTCAATATCAACTTTCACTGACGACACAGAAGACTTCATAGTGACTGCCAACCAAAGCCCAAGCCGAAACCTGGGCTCTGATACCACTTGTACTTTTATGCATAAACGGAAGTGAATTATAACAAAGTACCAATATTAACGTCGTAGGCGAAAGCAAAACAAACAATCTTAAACTAACACGAGATTTACGTGGTTCAACGTAAAGCCTACGTCCACGGGCAAAGCACTGCGAGGAATTTCACTAAACAAATGGAGATTACAAAAGAGTGTTTAAACTCTCACAACCCAAATCCCACAAATTACAAACCCTAAACCAAACGAGTAGAGAACTCAAACAAACGGAGAAGATTCTCCCAAATTGCTCTCTAACTCACAAACTCACAAATTGACTCTCACCAAATTGCCACACAAATGAGCCACACAAAATACACTAACCCTAACGTCCTATTTATAGTGCATAGGACTTAGGTTACAATAAGAATCCTAATAGGAAGTAAATCCAAATCCTAATCAAATAGGTAATTAACAAAATCTCTCCACCAAGGAAACCAACTAAGAAGTTAAAATTCAAACCCAAATAGGACACCAAAACCAAATAGGTAACACAAACCTAATTCTTTGCACCATCCTAATTTTGAGCCGTAAAAACCCAACACTAGGTACCCGCCTAGGTCGTGACTCTCACTTATCACTTAAACAGAAAATCCTGGGGTAGGAGGTGGAGGAGAGGAAAGAGTTGGGGACAGCGAGGAGGGTGAGGGAGGAGCGGGGAAGGAAGTCGGAGGAGATGGAGGAGTTGAGGAGGGAGGCGAAGGAGGAGAGGTCGGGGAAGGGGGAGAGAAGGGTGGAGATGTTGAGGGCGTGGATGGAGGAGGACGAGGAGAGGAGGAGGAGGAAATAGAGGAGGGTTGTAGGGGTACAATGGGAAGTGGGAAATGTATTGGCCGTTATGGTTTGGATTGGGTAGGGGTGGTTGTTTGGCTCTCTCTCTCTTGCAGAGAGTGTTCATTTTGCATTTTATTTTGTTAATTAAATGTAAGAGACTTGTTAAGTACTTGGACGAACATTTATTATATGTTTGTTCTCCATGTTTTCAATATGTTCTAATACTTTATAATCTATATGTCATTTTATTTTGCAATTGATGCATCATAATCCAATTATGTGTTTTTTTTTAAAGTATAAAGAGATATATAATAAATTTACTTGATCTGCCCTAGTCCGCCTAGGCGCTAGACCCCAACTCACCGTCCGACTAGCGTCTAGCGTCTTCTAAACCTTGCTTTTTAGTATTTTTCATATATTTATATTTATATTTATAATTGGTATCATTTTTTTTAGTTACCAATATTCTTTTTAGTTGTAATTTGTACCCATAAAGGTCGTACCCAGTGCACAAGGATCCCGCTTTACGCAGGGTCTGGGAGAGGTGAATGTCGGCTAGCCTTACCCCCATTTATGGAGAGGCTGCTCCCAAGTCTCGAACCCGAGACCTACCGCTCATGGGCGAAGGCACTTGCCATCGCACCAAGTGCGACCTCTTGTAATTTGTACCCATAATTTTGAATTTTAATATGTACCTATATGTTTAATTTAATTTGTACACATTTTTTTGTGAATGTACCCATAATTATATGTATTTATGTTTTAAAATATATCAATAGTTATTTCTTATGCTATGTTGATAATTATGTGGGTATGGATAAAAAAAAAAAAATGTCGGTACCTTATTTTTTTGGTAGAATTATGTGAAGAATAATATTACTCTATTATTCATTTCTAAGTAATTGTTATATTGTAAATTTGTTTAAATTTCATAATTTGTAGGATATTGAATGCATAAATGCATGAATTAAATCCCTTAAATGATGCTAGCGACCTAGATCAAACTATTTAAACAAATAAGGTTTCATCTAACAATCAGGTTGACTAGGGACTGGAACCAAAATGACCCTTTATTAAATTATCATTCAGTATAATGCTACATGTTTGAAGTTTAAATCAGATGGAGAAGATTTTATAATGTGGTTTGGTAATTAAAGGCATGAATTTCTATGTATTATGCTTTCTATTTTCTCATCTGATACTCATAAGCTGTTTTTTTCAGTTCAGCTTGCATGAAGGGATTTCATACTGTTTTCCTCTTCCTAAATGTTGGCTAACCTTATTCACAGGCTATGACATGTTAAGGTTTCACTTAATTTTTTATTTTTTCTACTGATGGTCTGGCTAGGAAAGAGCACATTGTTAAATCATTTATTTGCTACCAACTTTCGCGAGATGGATGCTTTTAGAGGAAGGCAAGTTCTCATGATGCTCAATCTGAAATAAATTAGTTATATTTTGTTTAATGGACCAGTAATATGATTGGCACATGTTTTTTTTTCTCCAGGTCACAAACAACTAAAGGTATTTGGGCTGCAAAATGCGCTGGCATTGAGCCTTGCACTCTTGTAATGGATTTAGAGGGTACCGATGGAAGAGAACGAGGAGAGGTGGACACCCCACTTTAGTTTTCTTTAAATTTTGATTTATGGTTGTACTTGGATTTTATCATCATTACCAGTTCCCTGTTTATATTCCTCCACGCCCTTGTGCTTGGATTCTCAAAAGTTCCATCCAACTTTTACCAGAATGCATTATTCTGTCAATATTCTTTTTCAAGGTTCAAGTATTTTGAAATGGAATCTTAGAGTTTAAACAGGTGGAGAAGAAATGACATAACTGTTTGATTATTATTAATTGCTTTTCTTTTAAAGGATGATACTGCATTCGAGAAGCAGAGTGCCCTCTTTGCTCTTGCTGTTTCAGATATAGTGCTCATAAACATGTGAGCTTTCTCCCCTTTGAAATATTTTTGAGTCTAATATATCAATATGTATTTATTCTCTGCACTTTTCTTTAACTATTATATTGTTTGGGATATCATTTTTCATAGTTTGTGTTAATCTCTGAAGCAATTTTTATCATCCAGGTGGTGCCATGATATTGGCCGTGAGCAAGCTGCAAACAAGCCTCTCCTGAAGACTGTGTTCCAAGTATTTTTATACCTAGCTTTCATGTTTAAGCAGTTAGTATAAGTTTTATGAGATTGATTTTTTTAAACTTTATGCTTCACAGGTGATGATGCGATTATTTAGTCCACGTAAAACAACTCTGATGTTTGTCATCCGTGATAAAACAAGGGTTAGTTCTTTTCTTTTAGCGTTCTATGTCGTAGCTTGAGATAAAGCCAATTCTACTTTGCATTTATTATTCATTTTGTAGTTTATGTTACATCGCTTTGTTTCTTCGCAAGGCTTTTCAAATCTGGGTTGAGTTTTTGATAGTACCCTTGTCTCTTTTTAGACACCATTGGAAAATTTAGAACCTGTTCTTAGAGAAGACATTCAGAAGGTAAGTGATTTGTTTCCTTGTTATTTTCCGACTTATGTTGATGTTTATTTTCAACCTTCTCGATCCTTTGCTGCAGATATGGGACTCTGTTCCTAAGCCTGAAGCCCACAGGGAAACTCCACTAAGTGAATTTTTTAATGTAAGATGTCAATACTTTTCTGACATATGAGCATAAAAATGTGCTTATTTTTGTGGCATAAACTGTTAAAGAATGGCAGCAGTTTGATGTTATTGTGGTGAAAACTATCACCCATGTTTTCGACATATTTTGATGATTGAATGGCTAGGTTGAGGTTGTTGCTCTTTCAAGTTATGAAGAAAAAGAAGAGCAATTTAAGGAGCAGGTATATATGCATATGTGTGTCTGTTGACCTCATAGAATTCTTTTTGGTCTTGTACAACAGGTCAAATTAAAAAAATTAATATTTGTTTCTTTGTTCTTGGTGTACAAAAAACTTTAGCTTTTCTCTAGATACATCTATCTAACATTTTTGTTTTCCTTCTTTGGTAACCTATGTTTATAAATTGAGGTTGCTAGCTTGAGACAGAGATTTTATCATTCTATTGCACCCGGTGGTCTTGCTGGAGACCGACGGGGGGTAGTTCCTGCGTCAGGGTTTTCGTTTAGTGCACAACAGATATGGAAAGTCATCAAAGAAAACAAAGATCTTGATCTTCCAGCCCACAAGGTAACACTGCAAATATATTTTCACTTATGACATTCATGTCATATGCATGCTGTTTTTATTTAGTCATCTTTTGTTCATTCACTGTAGGTCATGGTGGCTACTGTACGTTGTGAAGAAATTGCAAATGAGAAGTATGCTGCTTTTGCAGGAAATGAGGTACCTATTTTTCATACAGTACCGCATTTTTCTTCTTCTTAAAGTTGATGTTGTAATTTTTGTGGCCCTTGAACTCCTTAATTATCACAGGAGTGGAATGAGTTGGATAAGGCTGTTCAGTCTGGTCCTATTTCTGGCTTTGGGAAGAAGCTCAATTCAATCCTTGACACTTGTCTATCAGAGTAAGTATCTTCATCTGTTTCTCTCAGCATTATAGCTTTAGGATACAATTTGATCTAATGAAAGAGAAGTTCTTTAACTGTTTTGTGAATATCCTTTTAATTAGGTATAGTACGCACTTTCAGTGAACATCTAGAATTCACTTTGATGGTCATGTTAGGTTTGGAGTAGACACTTGCTTCTAGGTTCTAGAATTCATGATGCATAAGACTCTTAAGGGAGCCTCACTTAATTGAACTAGAAGATCTAGGTTACTGGTTACAAGAAGAAGGCTTGTTGGTATGCGATAGGATTTTTACCAATTGCAAAAGTAGGGATAAAAATACTTAAAAATACTTGCAAGATAACAAGGGTTGTAGTATAAACGGCTCAAGCAAGGTCGTTCTCCACAAGGATTGATATGAATAACTTGTATTTAAAACCAATACTTAGTTAATCATTTAAAACAAGTTTTGAAAAAGTTTTGGAATTGTGAATTAAAATAAAAAGACATAAAATAATTAAAATTGATTTTAATGAAAATTTGGCAACAGAGAGAAAATAAAATAGTTTTGGAAAAATCAAATATGAAAAGCCCTAGGGTTTAGCCGTTGCCATTAACAACCCTATGTAGTTTTACCAATTACTTATGAATTACACATGCAACTTTGAAGGTTAGGTTTTCCTTATCATATTCTCGTGATATTCAAGCAATAATGTATATCTAACATGCAATCCGTCATGCAAGACTCATTAAACTTTGTGAAAACCTTTTGAAAAACCATGCAACCCTTTTTTTTTTTATGCTAAAACAATGAAAGAGGGCGACAAAAAAAAAAAAAAACTATGCAACCCTTAAGAGCGTGATATTTGCCTTAAATGAATTACAATTATCAATCTCAAGAAGCCCCACTTAATCCTCCGGTAATATTTTGAAATTGCATCCAATTACTTGTCTAAACATCCTAATGGTGGCTGTCATCAAGACATATAGATAGTTTAAACACAATATGCATAAAATCATAAGCAATTCAATAAAGCTACATATTCATGCTAAGGCTCGTGGCCTTGCCCTAGCAAAAGGAATTTATTAAAAAAAACAAAATATTATTAGAAGAGTGGATAGAAAACACCTTGAAAGAAGAATACAAATTGCCGAAGCCTAACGAAGTTCTCTAAAGTAGTGCGTATAGAACCCTAATACACAATACACAATACACAATATTTATATTGCTTTATTCCTTATTCTACCTAAACAAGGCTTTCTAATAAATCTGGAAATCTAAGTAAATAATAAATAATAAATAAAAGGTTTCCTATTTAAAGTCAAATTCGGACTGTAGAAAGAATCAGACTTTTGACCGACCAAATCAACTCCGATTTGGTCCCAAAAGGTCTTTTTAAAGCTTGAGACTAAACTTGACATTCGTGTCGTGTTTCTCGTGTTTGTGTTGTTTTCGACTGTAGAAAGAATCAGACTTTTGACCGACCAAATCAACTCCAATTTGGTCCCAAAAGGTCTTTTTAAAGCTTGAGACTAAACTTGACATTCGTGTCGTGTTTCTCGTGTTTGTGTTGTTTTCGTGTCATACTCGATAGCTTAACGGGTCGTGTCGTGTAACACCCGTTAAAATAAACAGGTAATATGACCAGACCCAAAATTGACCCATTAATATTATCGGGTAATATAACCCGACCAGTTACCCGTTAAGAAAAATATATTTTAAATCAATAAATAATGAAAATGAAAAACATAATTTGACCCATAAAAATGTAAAACATAAGACTAAATTAGTATATACGTACCACATTGTCACATAAATATTACTTCAAAACATAAAAAAAAAAACATTTGTCTTTCAAATTTACATACCCTTAAATAAGAGCCTAATAAAAAAAAATTAGTGCATACTACAAAATACAAATGTTCAAAGATATGCAAAATGAAGAGAGTTGTGTTTCAAGGTTGAGGAACCTTGCACGTTTTTGACAATAAAACCCTTCAATTTTCATCAATCATCAAGGGAAATGGTATTGGAACTTTTGCTTGATATATTGTCTTCAAGGGTTATATTGACAATGTTTTCACTAAGGTTTTCCATATTCCATAAACTATAGATCTAAATTTAACCGCTGATTGTCGTTTAAATTTATGCTCCATTGACCAAATTTTTTTTTTTTTTTTCGGATTTTCTTTTTAGAAAATATGATCTCTTACGGGATGTAGGAAGATGAACGGTTCGGATCATTGATCTTACATTAAAAGTTTTACCATTAGTGAAAATATAGCTCGAAGTTTATAAAATCTCTAGAAACTATATAACATAAACTCATATTTTAGTTAACTGTAAATATTGGAATGTCATATCAATGATTTGAATTGTTCATTTTTCTACATTTGCTAAAAGTTCACTTTTCAAAAAAGAAAATCTAAAAAATGAAATTCGGTGAATAGAATAAAGTGTAAACGACAATGGACGGTTAAATTTAAATCTAAGGTTTATGGATTATGGTGAGTAGAATAATGATACAACAATAATTAATAAACAATATATACATATGACATATCCACTGTATCTATTGTATTTTTATAGTAAGTTTCTTTAGTAGTTTAAAAAATTAAAATCATCAAAAATAACTTTTTTTCTTATTGTGTCGAAATAGGTTACCCACGTGTCACTCTCGTGTAAACCTGTTAAGCATCCATTATTAACGGGTTCTTATCATGTAACCCGATTAGTTATTGTATTGACTCGAAACTCATTATTTTCGTGTTGTTTGTGTTGTGTTAACAAGTCGTGTAAGAAATTGCTAGGTCTACTTGAGACCCAACAAATCCTCAAAAACCTTCCTCAAAATATGCCATCTTGACCTTCAAAATACCCAAAAGTCCAGAAACGTCAATATGGGAAAGCTGTGCGCTAGGCCTTCTTTTCTTCGCCACATTCAAACGGCTTGGAATTAAATTCTGGAATTTGGACACAATCATCTTGAAAGACTCACAAACCCACTCCAATTGGAATTACTCCAAAGTTCATCTATTTCATCGCTTTATGTCCAAAGTAGATTCGCATGTCCTACTATTGAAATTTACAAGTATCAAAATTCATCCAAAATATCCAATAAATTATAACTAAGAATAAGGTAAAATAAATAGTATAGTATCAACTCATCAGTATGTTGCTTTATGTTATTTAACCTATGTTGAGAATATCGCGTTTAAGAATGGGAAAAACAAGAACAAATTTCGGAAATCGAAAAACAAATAACCAAGATAAATACCACCAAGAATTTACGTGGTTTGGCAATAAGTGCCTACGTCCATGGGATAGCAACAACAATCTTTCACTATATCAATAATGAGTGCAACCAATAATCTTGCCAAATCTCTAGAACTAGGACTTGACAAAAAACCTGAAAGAACAAGAACAAGAAATACACTATCTCTTTTCTTTTCTCTCACACACACGTTGCCCTTTTCAATATTCTCTCACCCTAATCTAGGGCTGGGCACGGGCCGGGCCGAGCCGGGCCGAACCTAAGTTTGTAGGAACCTGACATTACCCGAAACGGGCCGGGACGGGGCGGGGATTGGATTTTCTTGTATAGGAACCGGACATTACCCGGCCCGGTTAAAACGGGCCGGTTCGGGCCGGGTCCACGGGTACCCTTTTTTTTTTTTTTTTTTAACTGCACTGCACAGTTTGAAAACTGCACAGTTTGCAATTTGCAACTGCACAATCACAATGACACTGCATTTATGCAGATTTTGCACAAATTCACCATTATTCACATCTAATCTAAATACAAAGTCTAATATCCAAGTTCATAAATTAAATTTTAACAATACATCCAAAATAACAATATTACATCGTCCTCCAACATCTAAAAATGAAATCCACATACACAATATCCGAAAGTCCAAGACATCCAAATTCCAAAAATCAAATAATCCAAAACAACATAAACATGACATCCGCAATAAATTTCAAATTAAAACCACATCATCCAACGCCCAAATTCCAACAACAATCCTCAATTCCTCATTGAATCTGTAAGCAAAAATAGAATATAAACATCATATTATCCTCATTGAAATTTAAAGTTTATTCATTTGAGTTTAAAATATTACCGCAATTCCTTTTCCTTTGTTCGTTCGAGTTGTTTGAGGAGCTTCAATTTCAGGAACACTTGATGAAAAGGTTGAACTTGTAAATATAATATTTGCTTTTCTTCTTTTATATTCTACAACAAAGAACAAAAGTTAATTGTAAACCAATTAATATAAACTTATAAACCAAACTATACAAAACAAAATAATTACCTTCTTCACACTCTTGATAAAATTCAAGCTCTGCAGGACTTGCTTCATACTCAATGTTGCCAATTGGTTCACTTCTTAACCAGTTTTGGAGGCACATCAATGACTCCACTGTTTGAGGAAGGAGACATGATCTATAAGGATCAATTACTCTCTTTCCTCCACTAAATGCACTCTCACTGGCAACTGTTGACACTTGAATTGGCAAGACATCTTTCGCTATCAAAGCAAGTGTGGGATATGTGCTCCTCCCTTTCAACTTCCACCATTTCAAAACGTCAAATTGTAAACCATGTGGTACTTTCTCTACAGTGTCAAGGAGATACCTATCCACCTCATGTGCAAGCGCAATATCTTCGGTGTCTTCTAGTTCTTTCTCCCAATCATCCATGATTTGACTAAATATTATTGGATTTTCTGTTGGCACACTAGAAGATGATTGTTTTACCCTTGAAGAAGAAGTGTCAAGAACTAAATCTTCTCTACCCTTTTGTTGTGTTTGTGAACCGAAAGCTTGGCAAGCATATTCATCACACATCACCTTCAACAATGTCTTCACTTGATTACTTTTATGTTGAATCTCTTCTTCTGGAAGTCGTAATTGCTTTTTACACAAGTGCATGTAGTGCCTCAATTTGAACCTTGGGTCTAAGACAAGGGCAACTACAAATATTTGATTAAGGGACTCAATTGAACCAAAATACTTTCGATATTTGGCTCTCATGTTGAATGCCATATCACGTAGCACCACCTCTACACTTCTTCCAGTTTGCATATATTCAGGCAAAAAAAGTTTTTCAATCTCGTTTTCCACAGCAATGACATCATGAACAGCTGTATTAGATGTGGGATACTTACTTGCACTAACTTTCACAGTTATAAGATAGAAGACCTTCAAAAATTCCACAAACACTTCTGCACCATCCCAATCTTCCTCCTTAGGTGGTCCAACCCTCCCTTTACTCGCCACTTCTTCTCCTTCATCATTAAGCACCTTTTCACTGAAATAGGTGGAGTATATATTGGCTTCATCATCTTCGGACATCCTTTCAAATGCTTTTTTAAACTTCATGCAAGATTCTAGCATCATGTATGTGCTATTCCACCTAGTAGGCACATCCATAACAACTAGACCCCTACTATCCAACTTCTCATTCTCCACACATTTCTTGAAATAACTAAACCTTCGGGGACTTGATCTCACAAACCGCACGGCATTTCTAAGAGCATCCACACTTGTATCTAATTTTTTCAACCCATGTTTCACTACCAAGTTAATAATATGAGCTAAGCACCTCACATGCATAAATTTGCCATTCATAATCATTTTACTATTTGTCCATTTCTGCATTTTTCGAACAAGATACTCAATTGCCACCTTATTAGCCGATGCATTGTCAACTGATATACACATCACCTTTTCGATCCCCCACTCAACCAAACATTGCTCAATCAGCTTCCCTATTTCTTTGCCTTCATGACTTGAAATCAAACAAAAGTTTAGAATCCTTTTGTGCATATTCCATTCATCATCCACAAAATGAGCAGTTAGCACCAAGTAGTTCAAGTTTTGCACACTTGTCCATGTATCAGTAGTCAAGCTCACTCTATGTTTGTGTATCTCATTTTTTAACTGCTCTTTCATGGTATCATACATACTGAATAAATTCCTCACAATAGTTCTCCGAGATGGAACATGCAATTTAGGCTGAACTTTGCACATCATCCGCCTAAACCCCTCACTCTCCACACAACTAAAAGCTACCTCCTCGATCACAATATACTCAATAATACCTTCCACTGCCTCTTCTTGGCTCCACCCTTTAGCAACAAGCATGTTTTTAGCGTTCCCAGAAGGTCCAGAACTGCCTAGAACCTTTTGCATCTCATCAGTTGGTTTATATGACTTGCAATGTTTATTGATATGTTTAATGTAAGTACTAGTTCCACCCCCACTTGTATCACATGCAAAAAAGGCGTTACAATAGTTACACTTAGCCTTCAATACTTGCACCTCCGCCATCTCTTTCTTTCCATCCTTTTCTACTTCTTGTATTTCCGAGACGGTACACTTAGTGACATGATCCCAAACCCAAGATCTCTCAGAAGAAGATCTCTCTAGTGAAGCTAATATGGTAGGTTGTTTTGTCTTTGAAATAGGTGGTGTTTTTCTTTTTCTGGAGGATGAGGGTTTTGGGGGAGGCATTGATGATTTTGACTCTATGGGTTGTGCTTCTATTGGTGGTTGTGGAGGACATGGTGATGTACTAGCCGTAGATGATGCTACATTAACACTAGGGGTACTTTGACTTGCTGAGTGAGACATAATGTAGAAAGAAATCTGTAAATATATAAAACCAAACTGCACATGTATAAATCAAAACTGCACATATATAAATCAAAACTGCACATATATAAAAACTGCACATATAAGTATAACAAGGAACTTGAGGACATGAATTTGAAATTACCTTCTCGTTTAAGGAATTGAGAAATCAACCAACTAATCCCAGAATAGTTAGCTCAGTCTTGGCCCTTCAAAACTGTGAATGTGGATTTTGTCCAATCCGTTAATATGCACTCATACATTAATTAAAAAGAAGGAAATAAAGACAATTGGCAAACCTTTTCTGTAAGAACATGGTCAGTTTCTGCCATTTTGCTGGACCATGACTTGCTGCTTCATAGTCAGATAGAAGACCATCAAGAACCTAGAAAAAGAGAATTCAAATATTAAAAAAACATTAATGAAAATGTTAAAGACCACAGAAGCAACCCACTGTTGTTTACCTTCCCAACATTATCAATATTAGCATCACTAGCATGGCATGCTGTTCTCAGCTTCCTTTCCATGATTTGTATGGCATTTGAACAGTGCAACTCTGCCTCCATATATGCATTATTTTTACAATCCTGTGTCAGTAGCCAATTTAAACAAAGTAAGACCAAGTATACAAGGGATGAGTTAACAAGAACGGATAAATGCATGATGAGTGAGCTATTGTCACTAAACTATTTATTGTACACACACAGAACATACACACACGCAAAACATACACACATACACACATACACACACACACACACACACACACACACAGAAGCAGAACACAGAACACACACACGCACGCACACACAGACAGAGAACACACACACAGGAACACACACACACACACACAACACAATACCAGATAACAACAACCAAATCCACGGGACAGTGAAGAAAAAAAAGGGTGAATACTTTCATCCGTATATTTACATAGTCAAGTGATGAGCTAATCATCATTTACTGTACGTTTTTAACACTTGATTACCAACATTTTCTCAGCATTCAAAGTTAGACAGACATATTTTCTGAGCAGCCAAACAGAGTCAAAAGTCATACAATTACAAAACCTGCTGGGGCCAAATATCTTTCTATTTTTTTTTTAACAAATCACAAAACCAAGAGCAGAAAAGTATGAGAAGAAAATAGAAACAATAACATAAGCTATAAAACATCACATTACACAGATAGACTCACGCAGCCTATCTCACACCCAAAGGGCAAGATTCAATTGGTTTTTAGTTTTTACCTGTGAGACAGAGACTGAGTACCAGATTCAGATCCTTAAAAAATGCTGGCACTAATCACATAAAATTGACCTAAAAACACAACAGGTGATTCAAAATCAGAGAACTCGAAATGCAGAAAAACAACTAAATCAAACTCGACCCACATAATATTTAGGAATTTAACACCCGAAATAAAGCAGAGAACTCAAAATGCAGATCAGTTATATACACAAAGGTTGGTTTTACCTGTGAGACTGAGAGATAGTGACAAATCGAGAAGATGGGTGGTGGGGTGACTGGGTTCTGTAAGTTTGGGATGCCGTCGAAGTTGTTAGGCTGTCGTGGTGGTCGCCAGGACCGTCGTGATGTCGGGGTGGTGGAGGGGAATGAACGATTCACAGACGGCGAGAGAGACTGAGACTCGAGTGAGAGATTAGAGAGTGACAGAGTCGAATTCGATAGGACAAGGAAACCTAAAACGAACGGTTAAGATTGGATAGAGATATGATCTTCAATCTCGTCCGTACATTCTAATTACAAACGGGCCGGTCCGGGTACCCGTTTTTTAATATGTTTGGAACCGGCCCGAACTGAAAATGTCTACGGCCCGGCCCACCCCGCCCTTTTCTGTTTTACAAAATTAGGACCCGGCCCGTACCCGCCCCGAACCTCTATTACCCGCCCCGACCCGCGGTTCCTGTACCCGTTTGCCCACCCCTACCCTAATCCCTTGAGTGGTATTCAATTTATTGTTTTGCTCACTTCTCAAAACTAGAACAATAGCCCCTTTATATAGACATAATAAAGGTCTTCTTCAATAAGGATTATTAATCCTAATTGGAAACTAGTTATAAAACCTACTGCAATTGAGAAACTAACTCCAATTGGGAAAACAACTCCAATTAGGAAAACAATTTAATCCTCTAAGACTGTTAATTCCCAATAGACAACAGCCTATCCAACACAACTGATATGTCAATTTGTATTCAGATTTTCATTAAATTTCTTGTCAGAAATATGTGAATGACATTCCTTCGCTTTAATTATACTGAGCAGTTTAAAGTTTCTGTTGCAGTCCACCTTTTGACTTGTGTGGCTGAATAGTTCTTTGTATTTAGTTGATTAATATGTTTATTTGTGCAATTTTAGGTATGATGCAGAGGCTACGTATTTTGATGAAGGTGTTAGAACTGGGAAGCGCAAGCAGCTTGAAGAAAAATTGCTGCAAGTAATAATCCCGATATATATATAAATTGAGTTTCAATTCCATCTTACTCATGTCTTCACTTATTCACTTTTTATGTCTTTTTTTTCTCTCTCTTATTTTTTTCTGTTAGCTTGTACAACCTGCGTTCCAAGCTTTGCTGGGAATTATAAGATCTGGTACTCTGGATAAGTTCAAGGAAGCATTTGATAAGGCTTTGAGTGGTGGGGAGGGATTTTCAGCGGCCGCTCATAATTGCTCCGAGTCCTTTATGGCTCGGTTTGACAAAGGATGTTCAGGTGTGTTTTGGGAATTCCATTCCTTTAGCTAAACTTGGAAACTAAAAACAAAATAAAAAATTGAATTACAAAATAATAGAAGCCTTTAAATTGATGAAGTGAAGAATACGTGAACAATTTACAATTTGGAATGTACACTCCGAAAAACTGAATTACAAAATATGAGAAGCCTTTAATTTGATGAAGCGAAGAATACACAAGTCACGTTTTAGAACACACGTTTTACAACACATTCAAGTACAAGTTGAGTGACCTGTTGCTTCCTGCTGAGTAAATGTGTTCTAAAGGCGAGACTTCAAAATAACAGATTTTGGAATTGACTCCACAGATTTGAGTTTTCAATGCTTCTAAAGTACAATGTGGTATTAACACATTTTTTGCAGATGCTGCTATCACACTAGCAAACTGGGACACATCTAAAGTAAGGGATAAGCTTAAACGTGATATAGAAGCCCATATTGCTTCAGTTCATGCTGCTAAGCTATCTGAACTTACTTCACTTTATGAGGTATAGTTGCATGTTTTGTTCATTGTTCCTTGTGAAATGATTGGGGTAACAGGTAGTTAAAAGCCCAAGCAAAATTCGAATGCAAAAGAAAATTAAAAGGGAAGTGGGTTCAAGCAATAACTTAGCTAGTTGGACTGGTTACATTGTGTCGGATATAGTTGGGAGAAGTTTTTCTCAATGATTTTCAATCCTGATATTTTTTATGATTGAATTTTCTAATGGACCTGTCTGATAATTTAACCATATTTTCAGGGAAAGTTGAAGGATGCATTGTCAGCACCAGCAGAAGCTCTTCTAGATGGTGCTAATAGTGAGACCTGGCCCTCGATAAGAAAAATTTTCCGGCATGAGACAGAATCAGCTGTCTCCGGGCTCTCTAGTGCACTTTCCGGTTTTGATATGGATGAACAAGCTAAGGGCCAAATACTTGCAAATCTAGAGGCATATGCAAGAGGTGTGGTAGAAGCGAAAACAAAGGAAGAGGCTGGAAGGGTTTTGATTCGTATGAAGGACAGGTAGGAAATCCTTTCAATGGTCACATTCAGCTGTCTAATTGTTTCAATTTTATAATATGGAAATTAAGATTGGATTTGCCCACTGGATTGCAACACTACTTAGCCATGGTTCTGAGACATTCAGTTGTCTCAAAATGTTTTCAAGAGTTTATTTTATGGAAATTAAGTTTGGATTTGTCCACAGGTTTGCAACATTACTTAGTCATGGTTCTGATGGTTTAAAATTTCCTACAGGTTTACGACATTATTTAGCCATGATTCTGATTCAATGCCGCGTGTGTGGACTGGGAAGGAGGATATTAGAGCAATTACCAAAACCGCTCGTTCTGCTGTATGTCATAATTTCTGTTGTATTATCTGTTATAGTTTGTGTTTGAATTTTCGCTAAAGCTTCCTTAACTATATATTCAATTTTGCAGTCTTTAAAATTGCTTTCTGTTATGGCCGCAATCCGTTTGGATGACGATGACGTTGATAATATTGAGAATACTTTGTCCCTTGCCTTGGTGGATTCCACAAATGCTGCTGTTAAAGATAGGAGTATCACAGCAGCTGATCCACTGGCTTCAAGCACTTGGCAAGAGGTGGCTTTCTTTTTTTCATTTCTTGCGTATGAATTTATAATCTGCATTGCAGTGATCCCATCTATTAGAAAGCCATGTTAGCTTAGGTATTTCAAGCCTTGAAAAAACTGGTCCCTTTTGGTCTTTTAGAGTCAAAGCTAAGTATTTTTCCAGAAGGCCATGTGGACTTGCGCCTTTCTGTGAAATCAGAGACAAACTCAGACTTAAGTATGCTTATTTGATAAATAAGTTCATAAGTTACTCTGGCAATGTATTCTCTCGTTTGCTCATTCTGTGGTACTGCTGGTAGCCTTTAGTTTTGCCTGTAAGCACCAAGTAACTTTAGTGACTTTTCCCCCTTCTATGCAGATTTCAGCATCAAAAACATTGATCACACCTGTCCAGTGCAAATCTTTGTGGAGGCAATTCAAAGCAGAGACCGAGTACAGTGTTTCTCAGGCTATTTCTGCACAGGTACGATAGACTACCTGTAATGCTGGCTATTATTTCTCTTTTTCCATTTTCTTTGATTTCTTATTTTTCTTAATGGAAACCATAAACTGTTTTGTCTTCTATAAAGCATTATTTAGTGGCCTGTTATTGTTTTAGCGTGTTTTAGCTTTTTAGCTTAGATTTAGATTTAGATGGTACCGTTCATTACATTTATGCCTGTATTGATCTAATGCCTTACTTGATTTTGTTTCGTTTTTTAGAGGAGTTTCAGACAGAATTTTCGTAATTAAATTACTCAGTAAGCTTGATATTACATCTTTTTGTTTTTATTGGTAAAGAACAGAGATTAAGGAACAGTTCTGAGGAGTTAAAGAGTTAAAAACAAATCATTAAAGAGGCTTCTTAGCTTATATTTTGTAGTTGAGTCGTGCAGTGTTGCTATTGCCTTGCATAAATATTACTGTTTCTCGGCACATATCAAATTCAGAATATCACTGCGGTTGAGATGAATACATTGATCAATTCATGTGGTATACTATTTTTATCAATTGCTCTTTAATGGTTAGTATTTCTCTGCGTTTAACTTACTGATAGTCACACCTAGTCCATTCCTATGCTATTTTACTTTTCAGGAAGCTAACAAGCGTAATAACAACTGGCTGCCACCTCCATGGGCAATTGTTGCCTTGATAATCCTGGGATTCAATGAATTTATGACACTTTTAAGGTACATACTTGCTTTTAGTGGAGGTAGATGATGATGCTGGTGTTCTACCTTTTATTTTACCCATTACCACTATTCTTACAAATTCATATACCGTCATGGCAGAAATCCTTTGTATCTGTGCGTCATCTTTGTGGGATTTTTACTCGTTAAAGCCCTATGGGTGCAGCTAGACATTGCGGGTGAATTCCGCAATGGTGCTGTGAGTATCAAATTTTATTTTAAATTTATCTCTCCTCCCTCATCCCTTACCATTCTATTTAAGATAGGACTGATCATATAATACCAATAACCACAATATCTTATTGCAAAAGGTGATTTCGAAGTTGACCTCTAACTGTGTGATACTGTGCCTACAGCTTCCTGGGCTTCTATGCTTGTCGACCAAGTTGGTTCCAACTATCATGAACATGATGAAAAGACTAGCAGAAGAAGGGGCAAAGCCTGCAGCTAATGATCCTCCGAGGAACCCTGCACTAGCATCAACAGGCTATAGGAATGAAGGGAATTCTAGCGGTGAAATGTCATCGGAAGTGACAGAATCTGAATGCTCCAGCCCCTCAAAACATAACTAGTTTAAACAATGAGATCGAAGACCGGTTTCCTGTTTGAAGAGTCTGGTGTTCCACGTACTTAATGTACGGGTGTTAGTCAGTGGTAATTAGTTTTGTAGGCATCATTTTTGAGCGAGTGCCGCATACAAGAGAGGGAAGAAGAGGAGGGGGGGGGGGGGTGTTGTGACTTGTGAAGGAGCCCCATCAAATAGTTATAGGTGGGTTTTTGTTTTGTTGTTTCGTGTTGTTGGAGAAGCTACTAAAGTGCTCATTTCAGTGATCGATATTGATAATTATGCTGTGCATTGATTAATTCCTACGGTGATCGTCAGTTTTGTATTGCTAAGTTGTAACCATGCTTGGTCTTGGAGTTATCTGAATATTGTCAAATCAATTATCCACCAGTTCATTTTCCTTTTTGTATTTTTGATAAGTAATATGTAAATTGTTCTTAAGGAATAATGTTTGCATATTATTTAGGGACATTGTAAAGAATGATTATTTTTCTTAATCTTAGGATTGAAATAGGACAAAAGGAATATGCACAAAGCATGCACATGCAATGTACAACAATAGGACAGAAGTATGATTATTTCTACACCTTGAAGTAACCTAATTGCCCTTGTATATAAATTGATTAATTTGTCAAACCAGTTAGCATTTGCACCTTTGTTCGAAAGTCTCTGGTGCCCAACCCTTAGCTTCAAGAACCTTAACCCTAAACGGCATGGCCTTTTTGCACCCTATTTTTTGACAGATGCTAACTTCAGAATCTGTTCTATGTATTTCGCGGCCTAGGCAATTGTGTTATTCTTTTCAAAAAATTTCAATGGCAAAATAAAAAAGGAGGTAAATTTTAAATGAAATTTCATTATTTCGACCTAGGTTTTTTAAAGTTGGGAATTTGGGTGCAGTTTAGTGTTTTGTATTGTTAAGTTGTTCAATATTATTTTGTGGTGTGCATGTGGTTTAGAGGTTGATGGAAATTAATTGCTTCAAACTTGTTCATCAATTCGTGCATACTATGTGCATAATCTGTGCATGTCTATATGTGGGCACGCTTGAATTTGATTCATGAATTGGTTGAATTTGTGCATACTGTATGTATATTCTGTGCATATCCTTTTGTATTGCTAGAAATAATTGATTGAATTTTGTTTATGAATTGGTAGATATTATGTGCATATTTTGTGCTTGCGTTGATGTGGGGCATAATTGGTTGTATTTGGTTGATGAATTGGTTCAATTTGGGTAGACAATATGCACATACTGTGTAGATCTTGTGTGCATGTTTATCTTATTTATTTGATTTGCTTATGTTGAAACTCTTGTAGGTCGAAAGTTAAATCTTCGCCTCTGTCAGAACTTGTGTGTCCACCAGATGAGGTGTTTCCTGCTACCTACTCATGTTTGTCATACACCTCGGGGTGTTTGGGTAATATTGATAGGAGCATATTTATGCGACTTAGTTAGCTTCGTGTGTTTGTAGGTCCAATTGACAAAGTTGGCAAGAAAGTGCAATTTGGAGCATTTTGAAGTAGTTTTGGGCATCAAATGGATAGCTTATGAATGGAGCAAGATGGATGGACGAATTTGAAGTTCAAAAGGCTAGGAATGTGCTGAAAAGATGAAGAAAATAAATCCAAGATAAAGAAGATAGGGAAAGAGCAAGAAACATGGAACATTATCCAAAACATTATCCAAACTGCCTTATCTTATCCAAAACCTTATCCAATCTTATCTTATCCAAACAAACCTGATCTTATCTTATCCTATCATAATCTTATCATGCCTTAAATCCAGCTGCAAAGGGACCTAAAAACTTGATTTCTAGAAGCCTTATCTATTCCTACATTGGTGGCGCATGTTTTAGGCCTTATTCTTTTAGAAATCAGCCACATAGCACTCTTTCTAGAAGTCCCTACAAATTTTGGAGCCGTTGCCGGGGATTAGCAAAATTGCTAATCTCCCTTTGTTTCTGCTGGCGTCTTTTACTTTTGATATTTGATTTAGTTTTATTTCATTGATTTTAGGTACTAGAGAAGTAAGACATGGCAATTGCTAATCTTCAAGCTCAAATGGCGAATCTTACTTGTCAGTTAAAGCAATATATCGAAAAGACCACAAGGCAAAGTGTCCCTACATTTGGTGCGTCTTATAGGCAAGAATATCAAGCAAATCAACATCCACAAAGAGGTTGGGAGAATGTCAATACCTAGGGTTATCAAGATCATAATCAATCAGGGAACAATTTCTTTTCCAACATGTACAATTCAGATTGGAGTAATCATTCAAACTCAATGTGGTGGGAATCTCAACAAGTTCAACAAGGAGGACATTGGTAGTGATAGGAGCATATTTATGCGCCTTAGTTAGCTAGTTCTTGTGCATTTTCGTTATGTTTTCTTCGTTAAAGTAGTCTTTTAAGCTACTTTCATGTGTTTTCAGGTTTAAAGGACATATTACATGAAATGATGCAATTTGGAGCTATTGGAGCAAAAAAGTGAGCTTGGATTGAAAAGGACATGCTTGGAACACAAGGTTGGGATGAAATTGACGAGTTGAAGATTTGAGGTTTCCTACTTGAAGTAGGAAAGCTAAGCCTAAAAGTTTCCATTTTGGGTTGATCTTTCCTAAACCGGAATGGCCTTGCGTTTGAGCAACATTAGAAGGTTCCGAAGCGTTGGAAGACACAAAGAAAGGTGTTAGAATATTTTCTCATCCTTGCCATGGGTTAGGGCTTAGTTTCTCTTGGTTTTGGGCTTTTTAGAAGCCTATCCACACTCCCACTAATCAGCCGCACCTTTCCCCTTCTAGAACACCTATTTCCTTGCCTTGCAAGGCTTTCTAGAAGCCCTAACCCTAGCCCACTTAATTGCCGAACCCTAGGCCCTTTTCTCACTAAAATTCTGATTGTTTAACCTATTTTTCTGGTGGATTTGGGTTTCTAGAAACCCTAATCTGATTTGCTAGGGTTTTTAAGTGCCTATATATATATTTCCCCACCTTGCCGCACGGAGGATCTTTTGACACAATTCAGAAAATAATTCCAGCAACCTTCCCACTCCTTGCCGCAGCCATTCCTCTAATCCAGCCACCATTCTACACCTCCATACACCACCCACACCCCTTGCCGCACCACCATACCATCCTAACCCCCTTCCTAAACCAAAATCACATCCAAAAATCCCCTAAACCCTCTCTGCCGCAGCAAGGAGAAGAAGAAAGAGGAGCTTGACGTGCAGAAATTCAAAGTGGAATTGTTGGGCGTTTTAGGTGTAATCTTTCTTATGTCTTCGATGTTTCAATTCAATAAACTTTGTGTTGTGAGTATGAGGAACTAAACCCCCTTAGTTGGGGGGTAATTCGAAACCATGTACATGCTTGCAATATGATTTGATTACATTCAGTTGTTATTTCATAAGTTGTGGATTCAATTCGTTCATCTATTTGATTGATAACTTATTTGTGTATGTTGATTGAGAGTGCACGCTTAGTTTTCATGCATGAACATGATGCTAGATTATGAGGGAGTTTCACCTAATAGTTACAATCTTATAATCACAAGTAGTGAAGGTCGCTTGAAAACGATCGCGTTGAATGAATTCTTAGCATGAGTTTCATGCAATTCATAGTAACAAATGCTTCGTCAATGCTTATGTTTTTCATAGAACTTAATGATTCTTGCTTGTTTCTCTATTATGCAATTCATGTAGGGAACTTGTAGGGAATGTTTTGGGTTGTCGCATGCAATCATCCAACTCAATAACTTGTGGAAAAACTGAGGGTTAATTAGTGCAATTCACGGTTAATTTGGGGCGTTGAGTATTCATAATTTATTGGAAGAACAACTGAAAATCGTTTTGTTTGCAAGTGTGACATGTGTGGAGAAGAACCTCCTAACTAGCCTTTTATCCATCCTTTTCATCCAAAAACGTTTTACAATCTGTTTTGTTTTAAAGTTTCTGTTTTGTTTTCAATTTTCGTCCAAAACAAATCCCCTTTTATTTTGAAGTCTTAGATTAGTTAGAATATGTTTTGATTTGTGTTTCTAAGTGTTTTGATTCAAGTTTTCACCCAAATTCGTCCAAGTTCTTGTTAGGTTCTCAAAACTGCCCAGAAAGTGGTTTTTAGGCAGTTTTGAGTCATTAGGTTGCTGTTTTGAGTTTTAGGTTTGTTTAAGTGTTTTAACCTTTAGTTTTGCATTCTTTGAGTCTAGTCTAGTGTTTTAAACTTTGTTTTTATGTTCTTAAGTCAGTTTCCAAGTGTTTAGCAATCCCTCCTAATCCCCGGTTTAGAACGATCCCTACTTACATCTTTACTACAATTTGACAAAAAGAGGGTTTAATTTGTGTGCTTATCTATTTCGCATCAGGTAGCCATATGAGGAGTTCTATTCAAGACCTGCACAGCCACCACAACTTCATATACAATATGCCCAACCAAACTCAGGTTCGTGAAAGGAGCATATTTATGCAACTTAGTTAGCTTGTTTCTTGGCATTTACTTAGTTTAATTCTAGTTATTTTAGTACTTTAAGCTATTTTTGTGTGTTTGTAGGTTCAAATAACAAAGTTGGCAACAAAGTGCTATTTGGAGCATTTTGGAGCATTTTTGGACCAAGATTGGATAGTGCAAGCATGGAGACATGAGGATGGACGTTTTTGAAGATTAGAAGGCTAGAAATCAGCATATGTGTGTGCAAGTGTAACAACTTGTACATGTGGAAATGATGAGTACATGGACAACACTCACATGGGAAAGAAAGGCACGGCATGGGCAGTAAAGGTGTTGATTTGTGGCTGAAATGAGGAAGAGCATGTGTGTGTGCAAGTGTAATAGCTTGTACATGTGGAAATGATGATTAGATGACAGCAAACACACATGAAAAGAGGGAGGAATGCACGGCATGGGCGGAAAATGGGTTGATTTGTGGCTGTTCCATCCCCTTGCCGTGAGCTCCATCCACTACACCCATTACATCCACTCATTACCACAACACTCATCCTTGTCCCCTTCATTATTTCTGTTTTCATGCACCATTACATTGAATCATTGCACTTAATTGGTGCACATCCCTTGTCCCCTTCACCCATCAGATTTCATTCACTTTTACCTCCACTACATGTACTCATTGATGCACCACTCCTTCACTTTCCTTGCCCATGCCGTGCATCATGAATCAAACTGCACCTATGACTCATTTCTGCACCATTCCATCTCCCTTTCCTTTATCTACCATGTGCACAATCATTCATGTTCCCTACTTGCATTCATAGCTGCAACACCACTCCATTTTACCCCCCATGCTTTGCATCATTACTTCACTTTCACCTTTGAATCATTGCTCACACCACCATTCATCCCTCCATGCCGTGCACTTCCTCTATAAAAGGAAGTGTGTGTGGTAGCCATTACAATCAGTTTTTGCTTGATAATTCATCCCCATTTCAATACACTTTCATCCAAACACATCCATTCATCTTCACATCCATTCCTCCATACAACCAAACCTTCAAACACTCACCAACACCTTGTGCTGTAGCAAAGGAAAGGAAGGAAAGTGCTTGGACGTGCATGCTGTCCAACTTGGATCGTTGGAGCGTTTAGGTGTCTTCTTTCTTTTGTTTTCAATGTCTAAATTTGTTTATCGTTGCTTTGTAAGTATGAGGAACTAAACCCCCCTTAGCTAGGGGGGAATTCGAAAACATGTTCATGCTTGCAATATGATTTGATTACTTTCAGTTGTGATTCATAAGTTGTGAATTCAATTTACTTATCCATTTGAATTAAAATTGATTTGTGTATGTTGGTTGAGAGTGCACGCTTAATTTTCATGCATAAATCTGATGCGAGGATATAAGGGAGTTTCACCTAATCGTTATGAACTTATATTCACAAGTAGTAAAGGTTGCTCGTCACAACCGTGTTAAGTAAATTCTTGGCATAAGTTTCATGCAATTCATAGTTACAAGTGTTTCGTCAATGCTTATGATTTTCATAGAACTTAATGATTCTTTCTTGTATCTCTATTATCTAATTCATGTAGGGAACTTGTGGGCAATGCTTTGGGTTGTTGTATGCAATCATCCAATTCAATGAAATTAGGAAAATCTGAGGGTTAATTAGTGCAATTCACAGTTAATCTGGGGCGTTGAGAATTCGTAGTTTATTGAAAGGCAACTGGAAACCATTTTGTTTGCAAGTGTGTCATGTGTGGAGAAGAACCTCCTAGCTAGCCTTCCATCCATTCAATCTACTTAAATTCGTGCAGATTTCATTAGTTCTTTAATTTACTTTTTTTATTTTTAAATTCGTCAAAACCAAAACCCCCTTTACCTTGTTGAGTCATATTAGTTAGAAACTGATTTAGTTTGTGTTTTTAAGTATTTCGAACCAAGTTAAAACCAAAATTCGTCCAAAAGTGTGTTTAGAATCCAAATCTGCCCAGTTTGTGTTTTTAGGTAGATTTGAGCGTTTTTAGCTTGTTTTGAGTTCTTTGAGTTTGTTTTGAATTCTTTGAGTATAGTTTAGTGTTTTTAACTTTGTTTATATGTTTTTAAGTCAGTTTAGAGGTTATTAGCAAGCCTTCCTAATCCCCGGTCCAGAACGATCCCTACTTATATTCTTTACTACAATTGATACAAGAGGGTTTAATTTGTGTGTTAAGTTATTTTTGCATCGAATTTTTTGCTCCGTTGCCAGGGATTAGCAATCCCTTGTTATTTCGTTTTTGTTTATTTTCGTGTGTGTTTTTGTTAGTTATTGACCTTGTTTGTTTTCTTGTTTTAAGTACTAGTTTATAACTCGAAGTTCTCATCTGATTCGTGAGCATATCTTGGACTTCGACGACGATTTTGAGAGGACTTTGAGAAGGAATAGGAATCAGGAAGATCATAACCCACCTATTCCTGAACCTGAGTTTGAAGAACATCCACTTGAAGAAAAAGAGGAAGATCTCAACATGGCAGCGGACAATCGAACAATCAAGGAGCTTTTCGCTTCGGGATTGGACAATGCCATTCCCCTATGCATCCAATACCCCCTGGCTACCCTAGGGAAGACGGACGAGTTCGAATTGAAATCAAGTTTGTTGCATCACATTCCTAAGTTCCACGAGATGTCCACGAAAGATCCTAATAAACACTTGAAAGAGTTCGAGATTGTTTGTTCGAGCATGACCCCTGTGAATGTTGATGGGAGCATTCTGAAAATGAAGGCTTTTCCTTTTCTCTGTTAGAAAAGGCTAAAGATTGGTTGTATGAGCTAGCCCCCGGAACTGTCACTTCATGGGAGAGTATGAAACGGGCATTTTTGGAGAAGTTTTTCCCAACTTCTCGAGTCATTCTACTACGCAAAAGGATTAGTGGCATTCAGCAAAACCAAGGTGAATCCTTTCCCATTTACTATGAGCATTTTAAAACCCTTGTTGCTTCATGTCCACATCACCAGATGAAGGAGGAGCTTCTTCTTCAATATTTCTACGAAGGGCTTCTACCAATTGAACGCCAAATGCTAGACGCCTCAGCGGGATGAGCTTTGGTGGACAAAACACCTATGGCTACCAAGATCTTAATTGCGAACCGAGCATTGAATGCTCAACAATATGAAGGCGTTGGTCAAAGGGACACCCCACGACATCAAGTGAATGAGGTAAGTTCCACATCCGACATTCAATCGCAATTAGCTAATCTTACTTCCATTGTGTCTCAGATGGCCGAAGGAATGAGGATGAAAGAGCCAAGTGTATGTGGTGTGTGTTCTATCCAAGGACATGCCTCTGAAAAGTGCCCTCAATTGATTGAAAATGGTGGATGGGAAAGCGCCAATGCAATTGAATTTCAAGGCCACAACCAGCCAAGGAACGATTCATATTCTAATACATACAATCCATGTTGGAGAAACCATCCAAATTTCAAGTGGAGGGAGCCCCAACAACCCCAACAACAAGGAGGCTTTAGGCAGCAACCTCCGAGCTTCTATACCAAGCAATACGCACCAACACAAGCCCCACAACAACCTGCCTAAAACACCTCAGGTACATCTTTAGATAATGACACACTTCTTAAGTTACTCACCAATTTGTCTCAAGGGCAAGAAAATTAAGCCAAAGCAATGCAAAACCAAGACAAAAGGGTGGACCAAATGGAGAAGCAAATTGGGTAGATTACGGAGTTTGTAGGACAATTCAGAGAGCAAGGTAAGTTGCCTAGTTCAACTGTTGTCAACCCGAAGGGAAGATACGAATCTGCAAAAGCCATGAGTTTGTGAAGTGGAAAACAAGTTGGATCTGATCCCCAACCATCCAATTCATGTTCCAATGAGGTTGAAGAGTTGATAATTGAAGAGGAGGAGCAAAGCACCCCCACGGCAAGGGTGGAAACATCTTTGCTGTAGGCCCCAAAAGCTCCTAAACCATCCAATTCGGCCAACAAAGGTAAGGAAGTTCCAATTTTGATTAATTTTAACTTTGATCCTCCAAATGTACCCTTTCCTCGTAGGTTTATGCAATCAAAGAAGGAGGAGGCTGAAAAGAATATTTTGGAAACATTTAGAAAAGTTCAAGTCAATATACCACTTTTGGATGCAATTAAGCAAGTTCCAAGGTATGCCAAGTTTTTAAAAGAACTTTGCACAACTAGGAAGAGAATTTCGAGCAAGGAGGTTGTCAAGGTAAGTGAAAATGTCTCAGCTGTTTTACAACGTAAACTGCCCACTAAATGCAAGGATCCGGGTAGTTTTACCATTCCTTGTGTAATTGAGAATACTCGTTTTTGAATATGCCATGTTAGACTTAGGTGCATCTATAAATGTCATGCCTTATTCAATCTATGCATCTATGCACTTAGGCGAATTGAAAAATGATGGTGTGATTATACAATTGGCCGATTGATAGGAGCATATTTATGCAACTTAGTTAGCTTGTTTCTTGGCATTTACTTAGTTTAATTCTAGTTATTTTAGTACTTTAAGCTATTTTCATGTGTTTATAGGTTCAAATAACAAAGTTAGCAACAAAGTGCTATTTGGAGCATTTTGGAGTATTTTTGGGCCAAGATTGGATAGTGCAAGCATGGAGACATGAGGATGGACGTTTTTGAAGATTTGAAGGCTAGAAATCAGCATTTATGTGTGCAAGTGTGTTGACCTACAACTACAAACATCCATCCACTACACCCATTACATCCACTCATTACCACAACACTCACCCACTACACCCATTACATCCACTCATTACCAAACATTCACCCACTACACCCATTGCATCCACTCATTACCAAACATCCATCCACTACACCCATTACATCCACTCATTACCGAACATTCACCCACTACACCCATTACATCCATTCATTACCACAACATACACCACTACCACCTTAATTAGATGGTGGTCCTCTCCATAGCCTATAAATACATCCACCCTTCACCATAACAAGGGAGAAAAAATCCATCCAAAGACACTACATTCACATCTCACAACTCCATGCACTTGGTTAGATCATTCACTCCCATTTCAACACAACCTTCATCTTCACATCCATTCCTCCATACAAACAAACCTTCAAACACTCACCAACACCTTGTGCTGTAGCAAAGGAAGGGAAGGAAAGTGCTTGGACGTGCTTGGACGTGCTTGCTGTCTAACTTGGATCGTTGGAACGTTTAGGTGTTTTCTTTCTTTTGTTTCTAATGTTTAAATTCATTTCCTTTCGTTTTGTTGTAAATATGAGTGGCTAAACCCCTCTTGGCTAAGGGTGATTTCAAAGCCATGATTATGTGTGTAATATAATTTGATAAATTCCAGTTATGAACTCTTGAATCGTGAATGCAATTGGCTTAACTATTTGATTGATAACTTATTTGTATTTGTTAATTAAGGGTCGACACTTAATTGGCATGCATAAATCCGTTGCTAGAATATAAGGAAGTTTCACATAATCGTTACAAACTTATAATCACGTGTAGTGAAGGTCGCTTATAAACGATCGCGTTAAGTTCAATTCCTAGCGTGAGTGACATGATGTCATAGTTGCAAGTGCTTTGTCAATGCTTATGATTTTCATTAAACGTAATGATCTTTTATTGTATCTCTATTATGATGTCATGTAGGGAACTTTAGAAGAATGTTTTGGGTTGTCGAATGATGTCATCCAATCCAATAAAACAAGGAAAATCTGAGAGTTAACTAGTGATGTCATAGTTAATTTGGAGCATTGTCATTCATAATTCAATGAAGTAGTAACTGGAAATCGAGTTATTTGCATACATATCATGTGTGGAGAAAAAGCCTCTAGCTATCCCATCCATCATCTTATTTCTCACATTTGTTTTACAATTTGTATAATTTTTCATACTTGTTTGTTTGTTTCAACTTCATCCAAATCAAAACCCCCCTTTTAGTTTCTTGTTTCAAAGTGTTTCAAATCTGTTTTAGTTGTGTTCTTAAGTTTTTTGATTCAAGTAAAAGTCAATTTTCGTCCAAAGTCATTCCTAGTGTCTAGTTTAAGTTTATTTGGTTGTTTTAAGCTGTTTTGAGTATTTTAAGTTTGCTTTGAGTCTTGTGAGTCTTGTTAAGTGTTTTTAAATTTAGTTTTATGTTTTTGAGTCAGTTTAGAGGTTATTAGCAAGCCCTCCTAATCCCCGGTCCAGAACGATCCCTACTTATACTTGTACTACAATTGTTAAAAGAGGGTTAAATTTGTGTGTTAAGATAATTTTCACATCATCGATAGATCTAATGCCTATCCAAAGGGAGTTTTGGAAGATGTTTTAGTGCAGGTCAATCACTTAATCTTTCCGACGGATTTCTACGTGGTTGAAATAGACGAGTCGGACCATTCCCCTACATTGCCCATCCTCCTTGGATGGCCATTCATGAAAACTACCTGTACTAAGATTGATGTGTTTAATGGAACTTTGACGATGGAATTTGATGGGGAAGTTATCAATTTCAATCTTTTTTATTCTATCAAGTATCCTAGTGAGGATCACTCATGTTTTTCTATTGATGTATTTGCATCCTTGGCGCAGGACCATTTTGAACAATTGAATGACGATGCACTTGAATTGGTCATTGCACGAGGAATGGACATTCAAAACAATGAAGCAGTAACCATGCATCCTCATGGCATGAATGATTTTCCCTTGCCGTGCCCCCTAATGAAGACATGATTGAGATGGTGGCTGCCCTCGAATCATTGCTACTACAATCTGGTAAGTTTTTGGACCCAATTTCCATTTCAGTTTCGGCTAATAAGTTACTTCCCTCAGTTGTGCAGCCATTTACACTTGAACTTAAGCCATTGCCAAGCCATTTAAAGTATGTTTTCTTGGGCGATGATGAGACATTGCCCGTCATCATCTCAAGCACACTCACGGCACAAGAGGAGGACAAGTTGGTAAGGGTGCTAAGGGAATACAAAACAGCAATTGGGTGGACATTGGCCGACATAAAAGGAATCAGTCCCACCACTTGCATGCATTGCATACTTTTGGAAGAGGGGTCTAAAACATCTCGAGAGGCTTAATGCCGATTCAACCCTCCGATGATGGAAGTTGTGAAGAAGGAAATAATCAAGCTTTTAGATTGTGGAGTGATCTATCCTATTTCCGATAGTCGTTGGGTTTCGCCCGTTAAATGTGTTCCAAAGAAATCCGGAGTAACTGTGGTGACAAATGCTGAAAATGAGCTTCTGCCTACTTGAATCGAAACAGGTTGGAGGGTGTGTATCGATTATAGGAAGCTCAACGCCACCACTAGGAAGGGCCACTTCCCTTTGCCATTCATTGATCAAATGCTTGAGAGGTTAGTGGGTTATGCTTTCTATTGTTTTTTTATGGTTATTCTGGTTATAATCAAATTGTCATAACACCTGAGGACCAAGAAAAAACCACTTTCACATGCCCCTTTGGTACATTTGCTTATCGTCGCATGCCATTTGGTTTATGTAATGCACCTGCCACATTTCAAAGATGCATGATGAGCATATTTTCTGATTATGTTGAGAAAATTATTGAAGTTTTTATTGATGACTACAACATTTTTGGTGATTCATTTGATGGTTGTTTGCATAATCTCAGTTTGATCTTAAAACGATGTGTTGAAACTAACCTTGTTCTCAATTGGGAAAAATGTCATTTCATGGTTAAACAAGGCATAGTTTTAGGACATATCATCTCTGAAAAAGGAATGGAGGTTGATAAATCAAAGATCGATCTTGAACGTCACTTACCCTCTCCTACTTCGGTTAGAGAGATTCGTTCTTTTTTTGGACATGCAGGTTTCTATCGAAGATTTATCAAAGATTTGTCAAAGGTTTCCCAACCTCTTTATCGTCTCCTTCAAAAAGATGTGGCGTTTGACTTCAATAAGGAGTGCACGGCATCCTTCAAACAACTCAAGGAGTTGCTGACTATGGCTCCCATTATTGTTCCACTGGATTGGAGCCTTCCTTTTGAGCTCATGTGTGACGTATCCGATTATGCTTTAGGGGCTATTTTAGGACAAAGGAAGGATAAGAGGCCGCATGTCATCTACTATGCGTCACGGACGTTGAATAATGCCCAATTAAACTATTCCACAACAGAAAAAGAACTTCTTGCTGTTGTCTTTGCTTTAGACAAATTTCGATCATATTTAATTGGTACTAAAGTAATTGCTTTCACTGATCATGCAGCTTTAAAGTATTTGCTCTCCAAGAAGGAAGCCAAGCCAAGGCTAATTCGATGGATATTATTTCTTCAAGAGTTCGATATTGAGATTCGAGACAAAAAGGGAAGTGAAAACGTGGTGGCTGACCACCTAAATCGTATGATGCATAATAAGGAGTCCTTACCCATTGCTGAAACGTTTCCTGATGAACAATTGATGTCCATTAAGGTGAGTGAACCTTGGTATGCTGATTTGGTAAACTTTTTGGTGTCTAAACAAATTCCAAGCGCTCTCAGTAGACACCAACGTGATAAGCTTAGAAATGACGCACGGTTTTATGTGTGGGATGATCCATATTTGTGGAAATATTGCCTGGATCAGATTATTCGTCAATGTGTGCATGGTTATGAGTTTCATTCTATTTTAAGCTTTTGTCATACATATGCATATGGTGGTCACTTTGGCACACAAGGAACAGCACTTAAGGTGTTACAATGTGGGTTCTATTGGCTTAGTATCTTTAAGGATGTTAGGATTTTTTCCTTAACATGTGATAAATGCCAAAGAACAGGAAATATGAGTGCAAGGGATCAAATGCCACAGGTTTCCATCCTCAATGTTGAAATTTTTGACGTTTAGGGTATTGATTTTATGGGTCATTTCCCTTCCTCACATGGCTTCCTTTATATCTTACTTGCTGTGGATTATGTGTCGAAATGGGTGGAAGCAAAAGCCACCCGAACTAATGATTCTCGAGTGGTTGCAGATTTCATTAGAACTAACCTATTTGCAAGGTTTGGAATGCCAAGAGTAATCATAAGTGATGGAGGTTCTCACTTTTGCAATCTAACCATTGAGGCGCTATTGAGGAAGTACAATGTCAAACATAAGGTTTCAACACCTTATCATCCTCAAACCAATAGGCAAGCCGAGGTGTCTAATAGGGAGATCAAGCAGATTCTAGAGAAGACCATTGGGCCAACAAGGAAGGATTGGAGCTTGTGTTTGGAGGATGCGTTGTGGGCATATCACACGGCATATAAAACACCCCTTGGCATGTTCCCATTTCGGCTCATCTATGGCAAACCATGCCATCTTCCCGTAGAATTGGAGCACAAGGCGCATTGGGCCGTCAAAACATTCAACATGGACCTTGACACCGCTGGAATTCATAGAAAGCTCCAATTAAATGAACTTGAAGAGATTAGGCATGAGGCTTATGAAAACGCCCGAATTTACAAGGAGAAGACGAAGGCTTTCCATGACAATATGATTCGAGGCAAATCATTCTTCATTGGGCAAAAAGTGTTACTTTTTAATTCCCGCATTCGCTTGTTTCTTGGTAAGTTGCGTTCCAAATGGATTGGTCCTTTTGTGGTTACTAATGTTTTTCCTCATGGTGCAGTCCAAATACAAAGTTTGAAGACGCAACAAGAATTTAAGGTAAATGGCCATCGTTTGAAGCCCTATTATAAGGCCTTTGAGGAGCATGTCGTGAAAAATGTACCCCTCCATGCCGTGGGCCCTGTTCAAGCTTAAATGGAGGTATCGTTTGGCTGGAAGATGTTAAAGCAAGCGCTTCTTGGGAGGCAACCTATGTATTCAAATAAGGAAGATTTTTGAATCACTCCACAATCAGTTTTGCGTTTCTTAAAACCTTCCATTTTCTGCATTTTTATTTTTCCATGATTGTCATTTTTTTATTTATTTGTTGCTTATTTAATTATTTTTGGGTATGGGTTTATTTTTGAGACATTAACAGATATGCAAGGTATTTTCACATTAAAATTCGTGGAAAATAATTAGGAGACAGAAAAATACAAGAGGGAGCCTTCACAAAGGCTGTTTGGGAGAAGTCTCAGTAGTCGGGGGAGCTTCAGCAGTCGGCAGAGCCATAGAAGGAGGAGGTATCGGAGGTTGATCATTTGGAGCTTCACTATGCGGTACAGCCCCAAAAGACGAAGGCAAATGCTGTTGGAACAAACCCACAAACCTCGGATGATCAAGTAAAATCTGACCATCAGATTCTTGCATCTGGTCAATCTTCCTCTTCATGTTTATAGCATAGTTATGTGTGAGCCTGTGCAACTGTTTATTCTCATGCTTAAGCCCTCTAATCTCCTGCTTGAGACTCATCACATCAGCCGCCAATGATTCAACTTGACGGGTTCGAGCAAAGAGGCATTGGGCCATATTAGACACAGAACTCGCACACTGCACACTAAGAGCCAGAGAATCCTTAACAGCCAACTCATCAGACCGTTTGGAAAATAGTCTGTTATCTTTAGGAGTGACAAGGTTCCGGGGCACCACCACAGCAGTCATATCATTTTTCATCATCGAATCCTCAACAGTAAGAGGACTAGTAGGGGATATGAAGGATGGGCGCCATATGTTGTCTGGAGAAGGCATGGCTGCCTCTTCACCAAGGTTCAAATCAAAACGACGGTCAGAAGGGCCAGACATTTTCAAGGGTGTTGAAGAAAGAAGAGGTCGGACAAGTTAAGATTGTAGAAGTGCAATAAAGGAGTTTCTACAGGTAGAAATTCAAGTGTGCTTTGAAATGTACTGCGTGCCTCTATAAAAATCAGCACTCAACGGGATTTCAGAGATCAAAGAGGCGAGCTCAGAAATCGAGGAGGCCAATTTAAAAATCGAAGAGGCACTAGCTTTCTCAAAAGCTGGGCTTGCTCAGAAACCACGGGCCAATCTTCTTTTCCAGATTTGTCCGCACTTGTCACATGCAACCTCTGCACTCAATGAAGCCCAGAACTCGAAGAGGCAAGCTCAGAAATCGGAGAGGCATCTGCTTTTCCAGACGTGTCAGCATCTGTCACATGCACACTCAGCTTTGCAGAAATCACGGGTAGTTTGTCGAAGCGCTGATTCCAGATATCGAAGAGGTAAATGCTTTTCCAGACCTGTCAGCGCCTGTCACATGCACACTTAACCTTGCGACAATTAGGGGCAATCTATCGAAGATCTCTTGTGAAGTAGAAAGCACATGAAGTTTACTGTTAAATCATCCAACGGTTGCCGACAAGAGTGAAATAATAGTACTGGTTATTAATTCCTATATATGTCAACCTTCACCCTCAATTGCAAGGCAGACATACATAACATTTCTTCATATCTGAGAATGCCTTCCCAACGAAGCCTTTTGAGTCACTCAGTGTTCCTTATTCCTTGGGGTACCTCTGCAAACAACTCATCCAAAGCAAAAGTATTTCATATCATGAAGGTTGAAAGCAAGAGTATCTCATATCATGCTTTCTCCCTGTCATTCTCCTTGTCGTTGTTTTCATCTGCGAGACAAGAAGAAAGAGAGCAATCAGCCAGCACTTGGTATCAATCTTCCGATCTGGAATTGACTGCCTGGAACCCCTTCCTGATTGCTTACCTAGCCCTGCTCTCGAGTACTCATCTTTAACATCTTATGCTTCATCTTCGTTTACCACATCTGCCTGGGGAACAGATAAGGGAAGTGAAAATGATACCTCGAAGCATGTGGAGACAATGTGCTAATTCATCTTCAGCTAGGGATAATGAGAAAGAAAGCAAGAGGTGGGCACTTGGAAAGATTGAAGAAAGAAACAGACCATCACCTCTACCTCGTGCCTGCCTGCCGTGCAGAAGAAACAAGCAGAGCAGAATGCAGACTGCACAATCAAATCAACCCAGCAGAAGGAGTCTGATTTGAAACCAAGGAACTCTGATATTCCTTGCCCAGAATTCCAAACCAGTTTGAGATCAAAGCTGTGGAAAGTCAATAAGATCATTTATCTCCAAAACCAGATTTGTGTTCTTAAACTCTACTCTGTTTGTTTTTTACTTTGCCATACTTGTCATGTTTATTCATTGTTTGTTGGTTTGCTTGTTTTTGTGTGAGTTTATGCTTGAAACATTGAGGACAATGTTTTATTTAAGTGTGGGGGGGGGGGGGGTAACCAAGTTGTTTTGCATGAAATTCGTAGGAGTTTATCACCCATTACTTCTAGTATTGTTCCTTGCTGTTTTAAGTGTTTTTAAGCTGTTTTGGAATGTTTTAGTGTGTTTTGACATAAAAATCCGAAAATCTCATAAAAATTTGAAAAATTATTTTGAAAAACCCAAAAAGAGTTGTTTTTATGTGTTTGTTTGTGCCTTAGGGGTACCTTCCAACACAATGATGAGGATTTGATTTTTAATTACATGACTGTTAAAGAGAGTTATAAACATGGATGAAAATTTGATTTACTCTTTGGTGTATGCTTGGTTGTGGTTATAATTTATAAATTCACCTGCAATCATAAAGGGAAATTCAGTTTTTGTAACATGCTTGAAGGAAGGAACTCAAATGGACGCAAAACCTTGTGAGACTTAAGCCTAAAACATTTAGTTTGAGAGTTAATAATCTGTGCACCATTGTGTTCTAAAGTCGTTGCATGATCTCATTATTCTTTGCTTGGTTGCTACTTAGAAGGCGTTTCATCATTTAGTTCCAAATGCTAGAACTCATGCCTATTTCATTTAAAGCATGCAATTGATTTGCATAACACATATTCAAGATGAAGTTGTGTAGTGACCACCAAAGCCAAATTACCGTGCCCCTATTTCATTATGTGTTTAAGTTTAACCCCGTTGAACCTTCTTAAGCCTATGTTCTTTGTTAACCCACACTATCCTTACCTAGCCTAGTTTTAGGACCATCCATACCCTTATTCTTGAAGCATAGTAAAGCATGACTTAAAATGAACTCCTTTTTTATCAATGTATTGCAGAAAGCAAGTGTGGGGGAAGTGATTCTTGTGTGTGTGTGTGTGCCAAAGTCCTTAATAAGGCACGAAGTGAAAAGAAAAAAAAAAGAATTGAAAAGAGTATGAAAAAGAGCTCTAAAGTGTTGTTTGTTAAAAAAGGGTCCAAAACATTGAACTCGGCCCAAAGTGTTGCATGAATCTTCCCTTTGTATTTAAAAGTTGATTATACATTCTAAAGTGAATTCCAAGTGTCTATTTCATTGCTTTGCTTGCTATCACTTTAAGAACGTTTGTTATTCCTACCCTTTCTTTATTAGCCATTACCCCAAGCCCTGTTACAACCCTTGACTTCAATCTTAAGTGTTGTGTGTTTCAATTTGTGGAGTTCGAAATTGGTACGAGCATATGGTGTCACCGGTTCTTGCATCTAAGTAGTAGCATTCCATTCATGAGATCATATCTAAACATGCTTAATAACTCCAGAAAATTGCTTTCTTTGTTATAACATATGTGAGTCCTAGTCTTTCGTGCTTACATTAATCTTCTCACATATACTAGTGTAGGGTGTGTAGTCAGAAACTGTGTGTGAAAATAGAGAGTATCTTGTAAGAAATTGAGCAAATTCTCTAAGGCATGTTACTACATTCAAAACATCGTTTTAATTGGTTAATTGTGAACTAGTAAGTGGTGACTGTGATTAAGTATGTGCTCAAGTGTAAAGATGACCAAAATACGTGGGAATGATGATTTTTAACATGTCATGTTTCATTGAAAATCCCTGAGGCAAATGTTGGAAGGTCTAGGTTGTGTTTTGTTTGTTTTGTTTGTTTTGTTTCATTTTGTTTCTTTTGATTTGCTCGAGGACTAGCAAAAGCTAAGTGTAGGGGAATTTGATAGGAGCATATTTATGCAACTTAGTTAGCTTGTTTCTTGGCATTTACTTAGTTTAATTCTAGTTATTTTAGTACTTTAAGCTATTTTCATGTGTTTGTAGGTTCAAATAACAAAGTTGGCAACAAAGTGCTATTTGGAGCATTTTGGAGCATTTTGGAGCATTTTGGAGCATTTTTCGACCAAGATTGGATAGTGCAAGCATGGAGACATGAGGATGGCCGTTTTTGAAGATTAGAAGGCTAGAAATCAGCATGTGTGTGTGCAAGTGTAACAACTTGTATATGTGGAAATGATGAGTACATGGACAACACTCACATGGGAAAGAAAAGCACGGCATGGCATTAAAGGTGTTGCTTTGTGGCTGAAATGAGGAAGAGCATGTGTGTGCAAGTGTAACAGCTTGTACATGTGGAAATGATGATTAGATGATAGCAAACACACATGAAAAGAGGGAGGAATGCACGGCATGGGCAGAAAATGGGTTGATTTGTTGCTGTTCCATCCTCTTGCCGTGAGCTCCATCCACTACACCCATTACATCCACTCATTACCACAACACTCACCCTTGTCCCCTTCATTATTTCTGTTTTCATGCACCATTACATTGAATCATTGCACTCAATTGGCGCACATCCCTTGTCCCCTTCACCCATAAGATTTCATTCACTTTTACCTCCACTACATGCACTCATTGATGCACCACTCCTTCACTTTCCTTGCCCATGCCGTGCATCATGAATCAAACTGCACCTATGACTCATTTCTGCACCATTCCACCTCCATTTCCTTTATCTACCATGTGCACATTCATTCATAGCTGCAACACCACTCCATTTTACCCCCCATGCTTTGCATCATTACTTCACTTTCACCTTTGAATCATTGCTCACACCACCATGAAGGAAAAATTTTGTCCTAGCTAAGAACATGTGAGAATATTTGAATACATATGCAAACTATTAACACATTAAAGTAGGCATGCATTCAAAAACGATTCATAAAACCCATGACTTTCAAAGCCCAGTGAATGGTGAACCAATAAACTCTTTAACAACATTAAAGAGAATAAAGGATTTAGAGATTCGTTACCCTTGAAGCCCATCCTTGATTACACAAGGGATTCACCCAAGTGGAGGGCCTTCAAGTCACCTCCTTGCTCCTTGGATCTTCCTTGTGATTTTCTTCCTTTTAGTGCTCCTTTGCTTCTTTGAGGATTTGAGGATATGTTCTCCAAAACACCAAAAGCTTGATGTCTCTAAGTCTCTTCACCAAGGATATATTGTGAAGAAGAAATGGATGACTTAGAGAAGAATAGATTGCTGGCTAAAACTTCTCTAAGTGGCCGGCCTCTATAGAGAAAAAAAGAGAAAATGTTTCACCTCTTTTCATCAAGAAAACCCTAAATGAAAATAAAGCTATAAAGTTGAATTTATACTTCATCACATGTGAGTGGCAAACTTGTAATTAATCCAAGTTTGCATCCACTCACCCTATGGCCGGCCACGTTGATGTTATTGGGCTAATTGCCCATTTTGTTTTAGTTGTCATACAACTTAAACATAATGGGCCTTGTGGACCAAAACGCTTTTGGGCCCCGAAGCCCAAAACCAACTTAAAAGCCCAATACGAACATTTCGTATAATTAATTAACTAATTAATTAACTTTGACCATTCTTCAATTAAACCATTTAATTGTATATCCATTTCATTTAATTTCTTCACTTTCATCTTTACTCGGTGTACGATCCATTAGGTTCCATTTAGCGAGGTAGTGGCGATTGTTACTCTTAACGATCGATTGTGAATTGAAACCACATTTCAATTCTCCCTTAAAATTAGTGTTTGCTAATCATTAGGGCTTCCACAAACCATGAGTGACACCTAGCAGCATGTCATGGTTACCCAAGATAAGTAGAATTAGTTGGAGAACCTATCCAGTTACAACTACAATGCAATACGGTCCTTCTTTAATACAATACTCTTAATCACATTGTTTAAGTGATAGTTTGTTTCATGTCTACTATCCAATGTGACACTTCTCCATATGATTCTATTGAATAAGATTTGGAACAAACTTCCTAAGTCATATTCATATGCTTTAGCCAAAGACTCTCGAATCATATCTTAAGAGTATTCTCCTTCCACCATGGAAGGTTAGAGATCCCTTGTTGTGCATTCATATGCCTACATGACTAGATAGCTTGACCCCAACAATGCCGTGGACACTCCAATGGAATGCCTTTGACATGATCAAAGGTCAAGGACTTAACCATTAGACATCTATGATGCCTCAGGTCAAAGGACTACTTTGCATATTGCAACTATTGAGTTCTTACATGACATGTATGTTCGAACTCTCTTTTGATTGTAGTTCAGTGTACTCGATTACTCTTTCGAGCACCTATGTGTTTATCTTAGTGATGCGAAATATATAAGCACACAAATTAAACCCTCTTTTTATCAATTGTAGCAAAGTATGTAAGTAGGGATCGTTCTAAACCGGGGATTAGGAGGGATTGCTAAACACTTGAAAACTGACTTAAAAACGTAAAAACAAAGTTTAAAACACTAAACTAGACTCCAAGAATGCAAAACTAAAATTTAAACCACTAAAACGAACCAAAAGACTCAAAACTGCCTTAAAAACACTTTCTGGGTAGTTTTGAACTCTAACATAAATCTGAACGAAATTGGGTTATAACTTGAATCAAAACACTTAAAAACACAAACTAAAACACTTTCTAACTAATCTAGGACTTCAAAGTAAAGGGGAGATTGGTTTTGACGAAATTGAAAACAAAACAAAAACTTTGTAATTAAAACAGATTGTAAAACGAATTGGGAGTTTAAATGGATGATTGATTAGTTAGAGGCTCTTTCTCCACACATGACATGTATTCAAACGACTCGATTTCCAATTATTCCTTCATAGAACTATGAACGACATTGCCCCAAATTAGCCGTGACATCACTAGCTAACTCTCAGGTTTTCCTTGTATTATTGGATTGGATGGCATCATTCAACAACCCAAAGCATTCTTCAAAGGTCCCCTACATGACATCATAATAGAGATACGATCAAAGATCATTACGTTCAATGAAAACCATAAGCAATGACAAAGCACTTGCAACTATGACATCATGTCACTCATGCTAAGAATTGAACTTAACGCGATTGTGACTAGCAACCTTCACTACATATGAATATAAGTTTGTAACGATTATGTGAAACATCCTTATACTCTAGCATCATATTTATGCATGCCAATTAAGTGTCGACCCCTAATTAACAAACACAAATAAGTTATTAATCAAATAGTTAAGCCAATTGCATTCACGATTTAAGAATTCATAATTGGAATTTATCAAATCAAATTGCACACATAGTCATGGCTTTGAAATCACCCCTAACTAATAGGGGTTTAGCCACTCATGTTCATAGCAAAACGAAAGGGAAAGAAATTACACAATGAAATCATAAAACGAATTACACCTAGAATGTACCAACAATGAAGCTTGAACATCCAGGGGTCCTTCCTTCTTCCTTCTTGCTACGGCACACAAGTGGTTTTGTGATGAGTTTTGGGGGTTATGGATGATGTAGAAGGGTGGAATGGTGTTTAGGATGGATGTATGGTGCGGCTAGAAGTGTTTAGGGTCAGAAACTATGGAGATTGGTCAAGGATGGGTGCGGCAAGAATGGTGGGATGGTTTCTGCATGAATGGGAGTGAATGGTCATTTTGTGGCTGCAACAAGGAAGTTTATTTAAAGGGTTTAGGAAATTAAAACCCTAGGTTATTTAGGTAATCAGAAATTAAGTCAAAAGCTTATAGAAATAGGAAATCAAAATCAGAAAACTAAGGGAAATTGGCTAAGATATGCGGCAAGGGGACAAAACACAATAGGAATGTGTTTTAATGCAAGGAAATAGGAAATAACCCTCTCCCTTGCACGGCAAGGAAGAGGAAAGGTGGGTCAAGTGCGGCATATGTCCATGAGGGTTCTAGGGCCTTTGTTTTGTGTCCTCAAGTGCATATGAAGTCCTCAAAGTGACTGGAACATAAGTATTTTTAGAATTAGGAAAGGTCAAACCAAAATAGGAAACCTTGGCTTAACTTTCCTACTTCAAGTAGGAATCCTTGTTGGAGTAGGAATCCTTGTTCTTCTAGGAATCCTCATGTGATTAGGAGTCCATCTTCAATTAGGAATCCTTCGTTGATTAGGAAACCTAATTTCTTCAAGTCTTCAATTCATCCATTCCTTTTGCTCTAAAAGGCTCCAAATTACATCATTTTGCACACTTTGGCCTTAGAATCTGAAAACACATAAAAGTGACTTTAAACACTAAAATAACTAAAGAAACACAACGTAAAAGCATGAGAACAAGCCAATTAAGTCGCATAAATATGCTCTATCACTTAGTGTCCAACACCAAATGACTTGAGACTAGTCATACTCACGCTTGAGTCGACATAACACATACTAACCTTAGCGGATTGTCAATGCCCAATTGGCAATCCCATGGCTAGGAACGTTTTAGGAATGAACATAAGAGAAAGGTCTCATTAATCTAACTTACTTAAATCACTTGTCTCTTAGATCAAATACATTCCTTGGATTCCCTTATTGCTTAAACACATGATACAATAAATAGTGATTAACAATAAGCTTTGCCCTTCATTAAACATATAAAAGTTTAATACAATAAGTATTCCAAAAGCTATTACATCAAATGATTGGCTTTGTGGGCATACTTCCAACAATTTCCCACTTGCACTCAAAGCCATCCTCCCATGTATCTAATACCCATCCTTCCCATATGGCGGTCAAGTTGGATTTGAGACATTGGCTTCGTTAGTGGATCTACTAGGTTATCGGCTGAGGCAACTTTGAGGATGTTGACTTTCCCCTCGGCAGCATATCTTCTAATGATATTAAAGCGCCTGTCAAAATGCTTGTTCTTTTGATGTGCCCTGGGTTCCTTGGCTTGAGCTATCGCCCCACTATTATCACAGTACAAAGTTACTGGTGATGTAATGGTTGGAACCACTCCAAGTTCAGTAATGAACTTCTTCATCCAGAACGCTTCTTTGCCGGCTTCAGCTGCAGCGACATATTCAGCCTCTGTCGTGGAATCAGCAATTACACTTTGTTTCTTGCTTTTCCAACTAACAGCCCCACCATTTAAAGTGAATACATATCCGGAGTTGGAACTTCTATCATCGACGTCAGATTGGAAATCTGCGTCTGTATAGGCTTCCACTTGCAACTCTGTCGCTCTTCCATAAACGAGGAACATGTCCTTAGTTCTTCTTAAGTACTTAAGGACCGTCTTGACAGCTGTCCAGTGTTCTGATCCTGGGTTAGATTGATATCGACTAGTAATGCTCACAGCATATGTGATATCAGGCCTTGTGCATATAATGGCATACATGAGACTTCCTATAGCGGAAGCATAAGGAATAGCTCTCATTTGCCGTATCTCTTTAGGAGTCTTAGGTTCCATGGACTTAGAAAGGTGAATTCCATGTCTCACAGGAAGAAAACCTTTCCTAGATTGTTCCATCTGGAACCTACTTAGCACCTTATCAATGTACATAGATTGGGATAATCCAATTAATTTTTCTGGATCTATCACGATAGAGCTTTATCCCAAGTACATAAAATGCATCTCCTAAATCTTTCATGTGGAAGGTTTTGGACAACCACACTTTTACAGAAGAAAGTATTGCAGTGTCATTCCCGAATAGTAATATGTCATCTACATATAACACTAGGAATACAACTGCATCCCTAACGACCTTTTGATAAACACAATTGTCGTCTTCGTTTTGAGTAAAACCAAACGATTTGATTTCAGTATCAAAATGAATGTTCTAGCTCCTGGAGGCTTGCTTAAGTCCATAAATGGACCTCTGAAGCTTGCATACCTTAGTCTTTTCAGACTTGGACACGAAACCTTCGGGTTGAGTCATATAAAGCTCTTCCTCTAGGTAGCCATTCAGAAAGGTCGTCTTCACGTCCATTTGCCAGATCTTATAATCATGGTACGCAGCTATAGCAAGCAAAATCAGAATGGACTTAATCATGGCTACAGGAGAAAAGGTTTCTTCATAGTCAATCCCTTCTATTTGCCTGTAACCCTTGGCTACTAGTCTAGCCTTATAAGTCTCCACGTTCCCATCAACGCCTATCTTCCTCTTGAAGACCCATTTGTTTCCAACAGGTATTATACCTTCTGGAGGGTCTACAAGAGTCCAGACCTGATTTTGATACATGGAATCCATCTCGGATTTCATGGACTCTTGCCATCTCTTTGAATCAATGTCGGACATTGCTTCAGTGTAGTCCCTAGGGTCCTCCTTTGTGTCATTGCCACCTAGAAGGTGCAATTCCGCAAAGTCATTATTTAAGCCATACCTCTTAGGTGGCTTGCTAACTCGTTCAGATCTACGTGAAGCTAGGGGTTCAGGAACAGGGTTGTCAACTTGTCGAGTGCTTGTTTGTGGTTCATCATTAATCTCATTAATTTCCATCTCTTTGCGTATAGTTCCTTTGAGAACAAATTCATCCTCTAAAAACTTAGCAATTCTGGCGACAAAGACTTTCTGGTCGTCTGGATGGTAGAACTCATATCCCATAGTTTCTCTAGGATATCCCACAAAATAGCATCTTACTGATCTCGCTTCAAGCTTAGTAGCTTCAAGCTTCTTGACATATGCTTCACAACCCCAAATCTTAATGTGATTAAGACTTGGCTTTCTTCCATGCCATATCTCATAGGGCGTTTGTGAAACTGACTTGGAAGGTACTTTATTAAGCAAGTAAGCTGCTGTATATAGAGCGTATCCCCAGAATGTTACTAGTAGATTGGCGGAACTCATCATAGAACGAAACATGTTCATCAAGGTTCGATTTCTCCTTTCAGAAACTCCATTAAGTTGTGGAGTTCCCGGTGGAGTCCACTGTGATACTATTCCACACTCTTTGAGATAATCTAGGAACTTATTACTCAGATATTCACCCCCTCGATCCGATCTTAGGGTCTTTATCTGTTTCCCAGTTTGCTTCTCAACTTCATTCTTGAATTCTTTGAACCTTTCAAAGGATTCTGACTTGTACTTCATAAGATACACATAGCCAAACCGAGAGTGATCGTCGGTGAATGTGATATAGTAGGAGAAGCCTCATCTCGACGTAGTAGACATAGGTCCACATACGTCAGTGTGGATTAACCCTAGAATTTCAGTGGCACGCTATCCTTTTCCAGTAAATGGAGATTTGGTCATCTTCCCTTTCAAGCAACATTCACAAGTACCCATCTGGTCATTACCTAATGGGCGGAAATATCCGTCTTTCGACATCTTGCGAATCTTATCAAGGTTCACATGTCCAAGTTTAAGATGCCACATCCTTTCTTGGTTAACTTCTTCTCTAACCCTTTTGGGTTTTGAGGTATTCCCGCTTTCAATACAATGCATCCCACTATTCGTCTTTAGGTGAAAAAGTCCCTCTATCATATTACCATGAGAGATAATACGACCGTTCAAGTATAAAGTGCAACTCATTTTGTCAAACAATACTGAGTGCCCATCTCGTAAAAGCTTAGAGATAGAAATCAAATTCTTTATACATGAAGGAAAATATAAACAATTTTTAAGTTCCAGGACTTCCCCAGAGGGTAGTTTAAGCATGTAGGTGCCTATTGCTTTTGCAGAGATTTTAGTGCTATTCCCAACTCGCATAACCATCTCCCCATTGCGCAGTGACCTGCTCCCTGCTAGTCCCTACATCGTATTACAGATATGTTGACTAGCGCCTGAATCAAATATCCAGGAATTGGAGTTCACTGTAAAAGCACTCTCTATGACGTAAATAGTCTCTTCAAAAGTTCGTGTCCTAAGGCTCGCAATGCGCACCCTGTATTTCTTCTTCCAACGTTCATCCTTTCCACAATGAAAGCATGTTCCTTTGGATTTCTTTGCCTTCTTCTTATGCAACCTTTTCCTTGTGATTGCATTCTCACTCCACTGTCCTTTTTGAAACCTTGTTCAAACTTACAGCACATGTCAATCATCTCGGTAAAAGTATGATCGAATCTATTCACTTTATAGTTTACAATAAACTTAGTGAAATCATCCGAGAGAGATGCAAGGAAAAAATCTTGGGCCATTTTCCCATCGATGGAAGTTCCTAAACTCGCAAGATCTTTAAAGATCCTTTCCATCTTTTGTCTATGTTTATGGACCGATGTCCCCTTTGCCATTTTGGCATTCAATAGACTACAAACATTTGAGAATCGTACATTACTGGTCTCAATGTCATGCATCTTATGCAAACTTTCAACCATGGCACAAGAAGTGTCCATGTGCTTATATAGCTTCATAAGCTCCTCACTAAGTGAAGTGAGGATTAAGCATTTGGCTTGTAAGTCATCCTCATAGTGTCTAACATAATTTTGACACTTCTCTTTTGAAGCTAGTTTCGTAGGAGGTACATGAGGAGGGGATTGCTTAAGCACATACAATATGTCTTTCACCTTTGAGACATTCTCAATGTGGCGATACCAAGCAAGGAAACGTTGGCCCCTAAGGCCCCTTTTGTCAAGTATAATGGTGGGTATTATTTTAGGCATGTCGTTAACTACATAACATAACAGAAATCGTATTAGATTGTTTGTTTTAAAACTACTTGATTGGGTCTTAAATCAAATAGTACCACCCACTATTTTTGGCAAATTCCACATCCCTCAATGGAATTCGAGAGTTATTTTGAACTCTAAGCGGGGTATGGGAGACTCACCATTACCAAGCCCACCTCACGATGATACGATGTTGGTTAGCAAAAATAATGATGAGAAAATAACGCTTTATTCATTTACAACTTTTGTAATTACCCATCTAGTTTGGCCTCTAGAGAATGTTGCCTCACGATGATACGATGTCGGCACCATTGCACTTAGTTAAGTTATTCCCACCATGCTTAGTTCGTGCAGGGGTTCAAGAATAGCCTCACGATGATACGATGTCGGCCATCCTCGTTACCTACACTCACTTCATCATATGTTTATGGACTCCTCTTGGATGTAAGCACATACTTGAACTTCCCCATGATAGGGTGAAGCCGGTGTAGGAGTCACAAACGATTGGAGCCCACCACGGTGGAAGGCCTACGAAGAGATGTTCAAAACATCTCTCGCTTATCAACTTAATATTCGTTTTGTTGAGGGAGTAGTGTTGGGCTACATCAAATTTATTTTAATCTCATTAAAAGAACTTCGGCCTATCACAACCATTAGTCCAAGTTATTATGAATTAGTAGTTTATAATACTCCCACTATTTCGATGAAATAAGCGAGACTATATGGAACTACTAACGAATGCTTTGCATCCTCATATGGACTATATAGTCATATTAGGTTTTAGGATGATTATGAACCGTTTCATTTGATCCAACACGAGCCTTGTGTTGGACCTTGGGTTTAAGGTAGATAGTTGTTGATTTTATTTACGCGTTTAATCTAATTAAACCGTTATTTCCTATTGGGCGTTGGACCCAACTATTCCAATTTGCATACATTTAAACAAAAAGGAATACAAGAAATAAAAAGAAGGGCTTATGCCCTTTTACAACACATTAGATGGACTTATGTCCATTTACAACAAATTAGAACTAATCAAATTACATTCAAATCTAATCTACTTAACCCAACCATTCATAATGTAAAACGGCCAATCACATAGCTCAATTATCGAGGCATTTGGTTCATAATCACCATTTTCTTAATCAATCACATTAACTAAGAAAGCAACTTAAACAATTGGTTTTCGGATTCATAGAATTGATTTAAATGGAACTAAACAAAATGAAAATCCAATTCTCATTTTATTTGGGCCAAAAACAATGACCACAACTTTTGGGCCATTTTGCAAAAAACAAAAAAAAACTTTTGGGGTCACTTTGTAAAAACACAAAAGTCCACAATTTCATGTAATTACAACTAGAACCCAAAATTTTCAACAATTGCTAAAACTTCATTAAAGGAACAAAAGAATTTGTCCTTTAGTGATTTTGGACCTTTACGTAAAAATATGTAAACTTTTGGGCCAAAATGCAAATACACAAAAGTATCAAAACTTTATGTAATTGCACAAAAGACCCAAAAATACCCTATTCTATAGGGTGGCCGGCTTTTAGTGAAGAAGTGAAAAATTTTCTAAAAAGTTTTTGCAAGTTGATTTGTTAGGTGAGATAAAGGTGATTTGGATGGGTTGTAAGATAAAGTTTTGTCAAACATTGAAAAATTTTTGTCTAACATTAAAGGCATTAAACATCCTTCACCTATAACCATCACCCATAAAAAATAAACCAAAACTTTATGAAAAACATTAAACTTTTGAATCTAAAAATCAAAACTTTTTGTTCTTGGCAAGAACTTCAAGAACATTGAAGAACACTCATGAAAACTCATAATAGCTCCATGAATGTTTTTCACTCAATAAAACTCAAATTTTCACTACTCAAAAGAGGGCTAACATCCTAGGGTACTTAGGGGTTCCAAAAGTCACTTTAAAACCTTTTTAACAAGACAAACATGAACCCAAAAATCCACACTTTGGATTAGGCCGAATTTCCCCACATACATGGCACCAAATTTTAGTTCCAATATTCATGCTTCAATGAACTACATCTACAACATTTGAGATGCAAAATTTTCAAGCAAAATTTATTCAAAAGCAAGAACAAAGCTTGTAACATTTACAACACTTAAATCATAAACCATGAAAAATCACAAAACCTAAAAGGATTCACCATAAACTAGGCCTAGGCTCTGATACCACTTGAAGGAAAATTTTTGTCCTAGCTAAGAACATGTGAGAATATTTGAATACATATGCAAACTATTAACACATTAAAGTAGGCATGCATTAAAAAACGATTCATAAAACCCATGACTTTCAAAGCCTAGTGAATGGTGAACCAATAAACTCTTTAACAACATTAAAGAGAATAAAGGATTTAGAGATTCTTTACCCTTGAAGCTCATCCTTGATTACACAACGGATTCACCCAAGTGGAGGGCCTTCAAGTCACCTCCTTGCTCCTTGGATCTTCCTTGTGATTTTCTTCCTTTTAGTGCTCCTTTGCTTCTTTGAGGATTTGAGGATATCTTCTCCAAAACACCAAAAGCTTGATGTCTCTAAGTCTCTTCACCAAGGATATATTGTGAAGAAGAAATGGATGACTTAGAGAAGAATAGATTGCTAGCTAAAACTTCTCTAAGTGGCCGGCCTCTATAGAGAAAAAGAGAGAAAATGTTTCACCTCTTTTCATCAAGAAAACCCTAAATGAAAATAAAGCTGTTGAATTTATACTTCATCACATGTGAGTGGCAAACTTGTAATTAATCCAAGTTTGCATCCATTCACCCTATGGCCGGCCATGTTGATGTTATTGGGCTAATTGCCCATTTTGTTTTAGTTATCATACAACTTAAACATAATGGGCCTTGTGGACCAAAACGCTTTTGGGCCCCGAAGCCCAAAACCAACTTAAAAGCTCAATACGAACATTTCGTATAATTAATTAACTAATTAATTAACTTTGACCATTCTTCAATTAAACCATTTAATTGCATATCCATTTCATTTAATTTCTTCACTTTCATCCTTACTCGGTGTACGATCCATTAGGTTCCATTTAGCGAGGTAGTGGGCGATTGTTACTCTTAACGATCGATTGTGAATTGAAACCACATTTCAATTCTCCCTTAAAATTAGTGTTTGCTAATCATTAGGGCTTCCACAAACCATGAGTGACACCTAGCAGCATGTCATGGTTACCCAAGCTAAGTAGAATTGGTTGGAGAACCTATCCAGTTACAACTACAATGCAATACGGTCATTCTTTAATACAATACTCTTAATCACATTGTTTAAGTGATAGTTTGTTTCATGTCTACTATCCAATGTGATACTTCTCCATATGATTCTATTGAATAAGATTTGGAACAAACTTCCTAAGTCATATTCATATGCTTTGGCCAAAGACTCTCGAATCATATCTTAGAGTATTCTCCTTCCACCATGGAAGGTTAGAGATCCCTTGTTGTGCGTTCATATGCCTACATGACTAGATAGCTTGACCCCAACAATGCCGTGGACACTCCAATGGAATTCCTTTGACATGATCAAAGGTCAAGGACCTAACCATTAGACATCTATGATGCCTCAGGTCAAAGGACTACTTTGCATATTGCAACTATCGAGTTCTTACATGACATGTATGTTCGAACTCTCTTTTGATCGTAGTTCAGTGTACTCGATTACTCTTTCAAGCACCTATGTGTTTGTCTTAGTGTCCAACACCAAATGACTTGAGATTAGTCATACTCACGCTTGAGTCGACATAACACATACTAACCTTAGCGGATTGTCAATGCCCAATTGGCAATCCTATGGCTAGGAACGTTTTAGGAATGAACATAAGAGAAAGGTCTTGTTAATCTAACTTACTTAAATCACTTGTCTCTTAGATCAAATACATTCCTTGGATTCCCTTATTGCTTAAACATATGATATAATAAATAGTGATTAACAATAAGCTTTGCCTTTTATTAAACATATAAAAGTTTAATACAATAAGCATTCCAAAAGCTATTACATCAAATGATTGGTTTTGTGGGCATACTTCCAACACACCATTCATCCCTCCATGCCGTGCACTTCCTCTATAAAAGGAAGTGTGTGTGGCAACCATTACAATCAGTTTTTGCTTGATAATTCATCCCCATTTCAATACACTTTCATCCAAACACATCCATTCATCTTCACATCCATTCCTCCATACAACCAAACCTTTAAACACTCACCAACACCTTGTGCCGTAGCAAAGGAAGGGAATGAAAGTGCTTGGACGTGCATGCTGTCCAACTTGGATCGTTGGAGCGTTTAGGTGTCTTCTTTCTTTTGTTTTCAATGTCTAAATTTGTTTATCGTTGCTTTGTAAGTATGAGGAACTAAACCCCCCTTAGCTAGGGGGGAATTCGAAACCATGTTCATGCTTGCAATATGATTTGATTACTTTCAGTTGTGATTCATAAGTTGTGAATTCAATTTACTTATCCATTTGGATTAAAACTGATTTGTGTATGTTGGTTGAGAGTGCACGCTTAATTTTCATGCATAAATCTGATGCAAGGATATAAGGGAGTTTCACCTAATCATTATGAACTTATATTCAAGTAGTAAAGGTTGCTCGTCACAATCGTGTTAAGTAAATTCTTGGCATAAGTTTCATGCAATTCATAGTTACAAGTGTTTCGTCAATGCTTACGACTTTCATAGAACTTAATGATTCTTGCTTGTATCTCTATTATGCAATTCATGTAGGGAACTTGTGGGGAATGCTTTGGGTTGTTGTATGCAATCATCCAATTCAATGAAATTAGGAAAATCTGAGGGTTAATTAGTGCAATTCACAGTTAATCTGGGGCGTTGAGAATTCGTAGTTTATTGAAAAGCAACTGGAAATCCTTTTGTTTGCAAGTGTGTCATGTGTGGAGAAGAACCTCCTAGCTAACCTTCCATCCATTCAATCTACTCAAATTCGTGCAGATTTCATTAGTTCTTTAATTTACTTGTTTTGTTTTTTAATTCTTGAAAACCAAAACCCCTTTTAACTTGTTGAGTCATAATAGTTAGAAACTGATTTAGTTTGTGTTTTTAAGTATTTCGAACCAAGTTAAAACCAAATTTCATCCAAAAGTGTGTTTAGAGTCCAAATTTGCCCAGTTTGTGTTTTTAGGTAGATTTGAGCATTTTTAGCTTGTTTTGAGTTCTTTGAGTTTGTTTTGAATTCTTTGAGTATAGGTTAGTGTTTTTAACTTTGTTTATATGTTTTTAAGTCATTTTAGAGGTTATTAGCAAGCCCTCCTAATCCCTGGTCCAGAACGATCCCTACTTACAATCTTTACTACAATTGATACGAGAGGGTTTAATTTGTGTGTTAAGTTATTTTTGCATCAGTTCGTCAATAGATTGTGATCAAATTCTTGATGAATTAATTTCTTTGGCGCAGGGATCACAAAATCAAGTCAAGGAGGCTCAACAAGGAGAATGTTGGAAGCCATATGAGGAGTTATATACAACGCCTATGCAACCAACACAACCCCAACCAAAAACAGGTTCGTCCATGGATAATGATCAAATTGTTCAATTATTAACAACTTTGATGCAGGGAATGCAAAATCAAGCCAAAAAAGTGGATGAATTGAAGAATCAACTAGGAGAGATCACGGAATTCATGGGGCAAATGCAAGAACAAAGTGAACTATCTTACTCAACTATTGAAATTGCTGAAGCTATCACCTTGGACAGTGGCATGGAGGTTGGAGATGAACCCAAGACGTCCAAACCAAGCCAAAACATGGATGAACAGCTGCTGCTCGAAGAAGAGAAGGATCACAATGCCACGGCAAGGGACGAGCAACCCTTGCCGCAGCCTCCCAAAGCTCCACCACCATCCAATTCAGGTGAGGTTGTTCCAAATTCAATTCTTTCTAACCCTATTGATAGGAGCATATTTATGCGACTTAGTTAACATGTTTTCTTGCATTTACTTACTTAGTTATTGCTTATAAGAGTGTTTTAAGCTATTTTTGTGTGTTTGTAGGTCCTAATAACAAAGTTGGAAAGAAAGTGCATTTCGGTGCAATTTGGAGCAATTTTGGGCCAAAATGGATTGCATGCATATGGAGCAAGTGGGATAGACGTTTTTGGTGTTTTAAAAAGGGTTTCAACACATGTAAAAATCTGAATAATGAAGTTGAAGTGTGGAAGTGTGCAGATACATACACTTAAGGAACAATTTGAAAGGAAAAGAAGTGAAAGATGCCATTTGTTGGATTGCTTTACAAGTTGTATTCACATTTTTAGCAACTACAAACAAAATTGCAAGCTGAAATGATGCATAGCATGTGTGTAGAGGTGTAAAGTGGCCGAAAGTTGATGCTTGCAAGATGAAATGATGCAAAACATGTGTGTGAAAGTTGTCTAACAGCTAGTACATGTGGAAAAGGGATGGAATACAAGGCAAATGCATCAGAAATTGAAGAATGAAGGCACATGGACAACTACAAAGGAGTTGAATTAGCAAGAGAGGAATGATTGTCTTTTGTTAAAGGCGGGACACAATGATAAAAGAGCATGTAAACTAGCTGTTTTTGCATCATTTTGGTCTTTGTTTGTATTGTTTATTGAAGCCACTTGAGTGATTCTTTGCTTTGGAGCTTCTATAAATAGGGAGTGAAGGGAAGAACATAAGAGGACATAAAAAAAATACAATCAGCCACACCATCCATTCTCCATCCATTCTTTTAGCCAAACCCATCTACACATTCATACACTACATCACAAACACATTTTCAGCCATCTTTCTCTCTTTTGCCACACCCCCCATCAATCCTAAACACCACCATACCATCTCCCATCCATTCCTCCATACAAATACCATCCAAACCTGTCCCCAAAACCTTGTGCCGCAGCAAAGAGGAAGGAGGAGAAGCCTTGGACGTGCATGCCATTCAAGTTAGGATTGCTGGAACGATTTAGGTGTTTTTCTTTCCCTTGTTTTCAATGTTTAAATTCAATACTCTTTGTTTTGTAAGTATGAGGAACTAAACCCCCCTTTGGCTAGGGGGTAATTCGAAACCATGTTTATGCTTGCAATATGATTTGATTACTTCTAATTGCGTTTCATAAGCTGTGAATTCAATTTACTTATCCGTTCATATAAAAACTGATTTGTGTATGTTGGTTGAGAGTGCACGCTTAATTTTCATGCATGAATTTGTGTTGGAAATATGCCCTGAAAGTCAATCTTTGGAAGTAACCTTTCAGGACAAATGAATAGATGTATAGATGATTCTTATACATCAAATGGCAAAGACACGAATTAGGACTATCTCAATAAACGATATATGTCTTAAATAGTGTATCCATGGACGATGGATCGATTGAAGAAGTAATCTAATGATGTTAGACTACAGAGACCTTCTTCACATAACCATAATGTCCAAAAGGTTCCTGGTCATTGGATTGTCGGAGGGATACTGACAATGCTTAGACCGGTACATACTGTGTCTGCTTCAAATGGAAGGATGGAAAGTCGCATCCCATTCGTGTTGTGACACTAAGACAAGTATGTAGGTGCTCATTAAGGGAATGAGTTCACTGAACACAATCGAACGAGAGTACTTGCATGGAGGTCTACTCACATGTCAAGCAAGTAACTCTAATGGTTGGAATAATGTAAGTAGTCCTTTGACCTGAGGCATCGTCGTTGTCTTATGGCTAAGTACTTAATCTTTGATTATGTCAAAGTCATCCCATCCGCGGGTGTCCACGGCATGATTGGGGTTAAGCAACTTAGTCATGAAGGCAAGTGTATGCGCAACAAGGGATCTCTAATCTTCGATAAGAGAGGAAGAATACTCTAAGATATGATTCGTGAATCTTCGGCCGAAGTATCGAGCGTAATAAAGGAAAGCATTCCTATACGACTCAATTGAATCATATAAGAAGGAATAATCACATTAGGGGTTTGACATAATATATCCATACCCTAGTAATGTGATTGAGAGTATTGTTTTAGAGAAGGATTGAATTACATTGTAATTCCAACTGAATAGGTTCTCCGAATAAACTTCTACATTAGCTTGGGTAGCTATGACATATGGTTAGATGTCACTCATAGCTTGTGAGTTCTTCTAGATGATTAAATGTAGTCATCAAAGAAGAAAGGTGAATTAAAAGGAAGTTTTAATTCACTAAGTGATTGGATTAAATATAATCAATTGGATTGGTGCCAATCACCTCACTGCCTTGCTAATTAGAGCCTAAAAGATTGTTCACCAATACACTATTGTAGTGAGTAATTAATGGATGATGGAAACAATTAATTGGATTAATTAAGTGTTGTGATTAATTTAGAAAGTCTAAAGAAATCATAAAAGCGGTAAAGATCGTTTTGGGCTTAAATAAACGTTCGGGTTTAATTGGGCCCATTGGGCCTAAACCCATTGGGCTTTTATTCAAGCATTGGATGACTTGAAATAAATGAAAGCCCAAAGCCCAAACAACACAAAGAGGGCCGGCCACTTTAGGTGGAAAGGGTGAGATATTTAGTCAAGTTGTTGACTAGGTTTCTTTTGTCTATATAAGGAACTTTATAGAGATATTGTTCATTAGGGTTTTTGTTTGTTTAAAACAACAAAGAGGCAAAAGAAATATCTCTCTAAAACACATCAAAGGCCGGCCACCTTGGGGTGATTTTACTAACACATCTTTCACCCTTTGGTTATTCCTTCATCCTTCTCACTACACTAGTGGGTGAGGATCTTTAGAGGTTTTCAACTTTGGAAACTTGAAGAGAACCTAGGAGCACTCATTCTTTCAAAGTGGAGGAGGCAAAGAGGGAGGCTAGGCTCAAGGATTTCAAGGAGCAAAGGGCTTGGAGGTGGTCCATCCTTGGTCTTAAATCTAGATCAAGAGGTATAAGACTAAACCTTCACTTTGTTCTTGGTTCTCAAAAAATGTTTTTGATGCATTATATATAAATCTATGAACCTTGAAGGGGATTTGCATGACTATTGCTTTGATATTATTTGATAAATGCTTCCGTTGCTCATGTATATTAATTTTGAATTGTATATGCATGCTAGTCATTTAGAAATCCCATACATGAATCTCATAGATTTCCCTTCAAGTGGTATCAGAGCCAAAGGTTTATGTATAATGTGTCCTTTTGGATTTTATGCATATGGGTATTAATATTATGTATGACATGATTATTGTTTCATTCAAAGTATGTTTATCTTTTGTTTTTCAATAGTTGAAAAATGTTAGTCAAAAGTTGAGAAAGATATGTATGCAAAAGTGTTTTGTATGCATGAATGAAAAATGAGTTTAGAACTAGTTTGACATATTATTTCTTCATTTAAAAGTATGTTTATCTTTTGTTTTTCAATGGTTGAAAAAAATGTAAATCAAGAGTTGAAAAGGATATGCATGTAAAAGTTGTTTTGTATGCATGAATGAAGAATAAGTCATGAACAAAATTTGGGGTTTTGTTCTTTGTGGTTGGCACGATTTTGGGGGTTTTTTGAGCATGTGTTTGTGTTTTATTGTAAGACACTCACACATCATTTTAAAGCTAGAAAATAGAAACCTTGTCACTTTTGTTTTTGGGTTTGAAAAATCACCAAGAATACACAAATCTTGAAAAAGTGTTCATGGTTTTGTTCTTGGTGTTCATAGTTTGGTTTTGGGTGAAAATGGTTTTATTTGGTTTTCATGCATAGTTTTATGGTTTTGGATGATGTTCTTACTATCCATAACCATATTAAAACTTATAAAACCCTAGACTTGTCTAGGAGATTTCCATCACTTTTTCATTAAAGCCTTTTAATGCCAAAACCAAGTGACAAGTAAATTTGGAATTTTCTACCTTGCATTGAATTAAAGCATGTGGGTGAGACTTCCCATCCCCCCATTAAGTGGCCGGCCTTCCCTAGTGGATTACCCACTTGTGGGGCTTTTTGTAATTTAGAAAAAGATATTTTATACTTTTGAGTATTTACGGTTTGACCCCTAACTTTTTCATATTTGCATTTAAGCCCCTACTAACTAGAAAGTTAAAATATTTGATTTTAATTTTGTTAGTTGTTTAAACTCATAATACTATTATGCCCATATGCACTAAATCTAAATGTTTATGTTGCATTCCATTATGATTATTTAAATGTGTTTAAGTAGTTATAAAATGGATGACTATGGACTTATGCCTTGAACTATAATTGAGCTATGAGATAAGGCGCTAAAATCAAATTGTTTGAACCTTGGGAATGTGTTTTAATTACTGTTTAATTGGACCTTGTCACGTTTGACGTTAATCTATCTCTCCCCTTTTAGTATATGTAATTTATAGGAATTTGTACAAATTGGTTTGTAATTCTTATTACTTCTTAATCTCTATTCGTTAGTTGATTCCCTCTAGTGCTAGACTAGAGTTTCTTTAACTATTGGTAAGGAGACATAACTAAAAGAGGGTTTTGACATGAGATTAAAGATTAAATGGGTCCAATGCCCTAATTAGCAATGAATGATTGTCTTTCATTTCTAATGGCTCAATGAAAATGTTTTAATTGGATTGATAAGCACGTAATTAAATTGACACAACCTCCCCGAGTTTATATTCAACAATGTTGGCTCGTTGTTGCAATAACCTAATAAGTCCATGGTCATCCAAGAGCCTAAGATAACTATAAATTCCAATTTCAAAGGAATGCAAAAACCCTTAGTAGTAGTAGTTACTTCCAATATTTGAAAAATTCGTTTTTGATATTGATTTGTTTTTCTCAAAACAAATAGTGGGAGTATCATACGCTACTAAACCATAATGAATACAATTAGTAGTTATATATATCTCCAATATTTTGAAAAATGTTTTGATATTGATTTGTTTTATAAAAACGAATAGTGGGGATATCATATGCTACTAATTTCATTAACTTTGGACTAGTAGTTGTAATAGGACATTATTTATTTGAATATGATTAAATAAATAAAATTGATGAGACCTTAAAATCCCTCAACCAACATACAATATTAAGTTGAAAGCGTAAGAGTGCTTTGAACACTTTTTTGTGGCCTTCCACCGTGGTAGGCTCCAATCGTTTATGACTTGTACATTGCCTTCACCCTATCATGGGGGAGTGCAAAGTGCATGCTTATACTCAGGAGGAGTTTATTTAAAACATTTGATGAGGTTAAGGTAGGCAACGAGTGTGGCCAACATCGTATCATCGTGAGGTCATGCTTGAACCCCTATCTAAACCGGCATGGTGGGAAAGAACTTAACTAAGAGAAATAATGCCAACATCGTATCATCGTGAGGCATTACTCTCTAGAGGCAAAAAAGATGGGTAATCACAAGAGGTTGTTGTGAATGGGTAATTGTACCCTCTCATTATTATTTTTGCTAGCCAACATCGTATCATCGTGAGGTGGGCTTGGTAATAGTGAGCCTCCCATAACCCGCTAGGAGCTTTCTTTGAAAACTCCCGGATTCCATCTTGGGGGATATGGAATTTGCCAAAAATGGTGGGTGGTGTCATTCGGTTTAAAGACCCGAATCGTTTGACTTAATCAACAATCAATCTAATTATTTTATTGTTTATGTATTTAGATATGGTTGGAAGCACACTCGCGAAAATACTCGACAAACATTGCCTAGAGGGGCACAATTTCCCATCATGGTATCGTAATGTCAAGATTCTCCTAACATTGGAGAAGATTGTCTACGTACTAGACAAGGCTCCACCTCACATACCTCTCGCCCCTGGGGCTACTGAGGATGAACGTGCTAAGTTTGACAAGCACGTTGAGGATGACACACAAGCCAAGTGCTATCTGTTGGCTTCCATGAATGAGGAGCTACAGAGACAGCACGAGGGCATAGACAGTGCATCTTCCATAATACTCCATCTTACGGAGTTATATGGTGAAGGGACGCGCAACCGTCGCTTTAGCACTGTTTGTGAACTTGTGAAGACCAAGATGGTCAAAGGGGCTCCAGTGCATCAACATGTACTGAAGATGATAGGATTCATTGAACAATTGGAGAACCTTGGTACTCCACTTGACGGGGAATTGGCCCAGGACTTCATATTGGCTTCTCTTTCTGATTCATTCGCGCAGTTCGTAATGAACTACAATATGAATAAGATGGATAGTACTCTCTCTGAGTTACTAAATATGTTAGTAACTGCCGAGAAGACTATGAAGAAAGAGAACGTTGTAGGGACTTCTGCAGTAGTCTACAACAAGCCATCCTCTTCCAAGGCCAAGCCGCAAGGCAAAGGCAAAGGGAAGGAGAAGAAGCCACCCACTCCTAAGCCGAAAGGAGGAGTGAGGAAAAAGAAGGCAAAGGAGCCCAAAGGGACTTGCCACCACTGTGGAAATGAGGGGCATTGGAGGAGGAATTGCAGGTTATACCTTGCAAGTCTTAAGGACAAGCCACAAGGTATGGTTTATGTTCTTATCTTCAATTCTAAATGTTAGATCTTCTAAATATTTATATTTGATATAAAGAACTAATCACTTGTATAATTGTATATAGGTGGAGAAGCCAAGTAGAAGATGAACAAGCAAGGAAAAAGTGGTGAAGGGTTCGGCCACTATGTTTTTTGCTAACTACTTAGGAAGTTTGTTAGGCATTAAAGATTGTCTTTAAACTTTCTTATTTTGTTAAGAACTTTTTATGTGGCTTCATATTAGTCTCTAAATGTGTAGAGCTAATACTTTTTGTATTAAACATTATGAATGTTTGAAATATCATATTAATGTAATGTGAAGAATGCCTTTTTTAATATACTATTTCCTTAAAGTAGTGTTATGAATTGAAAATTGTCTTGTTGTATCGTAGTTGAGACACAAGAGTTATATCACTTATTGTAATGTGATAACCAAACTTTAGATTTATCAATTATGGATAGATCTCACATGTAGGACATAAAAGGATACAATGAATCTTTGGATTTGGTTCCATTTGTCTACCTATGAGTTCTATATGAATTGACAAAAGTCTTGAGTATCCTTTCTTGAAGAAAAGGAAGATCACATTATAATGATATAAGTAATAAGAAAACGTTTCTTGTATGGTTATCACTTGAAACACAATGATCAAGATCACTCTTGATTCAATTAGTAGTTTTGAACAAATAATTGGGCATTCTTTAAAAGATTTTAAAATGTCAATTGTGTTAGTGATTAAACCAAGAAAGAAGTGTCTAAATCTATAAAATGTTTAAAGACTTTAGTCACTTAATAACAAGACATTAACTTAGTGAAGATTGAAACAAATAAGCTTGAAATGTTTTAAAGCTACTACACAATGTCTTCTTCCAATATACTCCACTTTCGTACATTTTGAATATATGAAGTGATTTCTCATTAAAGTCATGAGAAATAGTGGGAGGTGTGAAAATGGATATAAACTTGAATATGATTGGTTTATAGTTGTCTAAAGAATAATAGTATTTGACTATTATTAAGAGTTTGCAATTTTAATTGTTAAAAGACTCAAGCTCTTCAAAACGTTAAAATTCTATGTTGTGTGACATTCTAAAGAATAGTCTTTGAATGTTGGTTTCGTCAACCTAGCATAAAATGGTTATATGTTAGGAGTTGTCCATAATTCTCTTTTATGAGAACAAGCTAAATAACCAAGCATATGGACAAGTTGATGAAACAAAAGGGAATAAGTTTCAAAATGAGTCACAACATATGGTTTAACAACAAGACAAACCAAATTCAACATCTCATGTAACAATATTGCTCTATGTAGTTTTAATAAAGAATTATATCAACCACCTAGAAGGAATGGTTGAGTTTCTATATCCTTAGTAGGAGCCATGCTTCCACTAAAGACTTGGATAATTCTTATATGACTACATTAAAGGTCTTAGTATGACTAAAACTTGAAGTATGGTGTATGACACCATATAATTTAAATGGATAGACTTAATGGAACAAGTCACACATTTCAAAAGGAATTACTTGAGAAGGAATTCTTTTGTGTGTGATTCATTTAAGTTAGTGGGAGCAATATGCATTCTGATAGGAGCATATTTATGCGCCTTAGTTAGCTAGTTCTTATGCATCTTTGTTATGTTTTCTTCGTTAAAGTAGTCTTTTAAGCTACTTTCATGTGTTTTCAGGTTTAAAGGACATATTACATGAAATGATGCAAGTTGGAGCTTTTGGAGCAAAATATGAGCTTGGATTGAAAGGGACATGCTTGGAACACAAGGTTGGGATGGAATTGAAGAAGTTGAAGATTTGAGGTTTCCTACTTTAAGTAGGAAAGCTAAGCCTAAAAGTTTCCATTTTGGGTTGATCTTTCCTAAATCGGAATTGGCAACCAAAGTTTCTAAAGTTGGAAGTTTCTATTCTTGGAGGTTTCCATTTTCGTGAGTTTCTATTCTCGGCTTTGGGCTTTTGGATGACCCATCCTTACTTCTTGGACCTATGTCGCACCTAAACCCTAACCCTAGCCACTTAATCAGCCGCACCTAGGCCTTGTTCACATGTAAAAATCTGATTATAAACCCTAAGCCCATGCCGCACCTTTCCATCCTAGAAGCCCTATTTTACAAACCCTAACCCTAGTCCATTGAGGTAGCCGCACCTAACCCTCCCAATCTGATTTAATTAGGGTTTTAGGTGCCTATATATAGGTGTTTTACACCTTGCCGCAGGATCTCTCCCATTCTACAATTCAGAAATCGTAAAAACCCTATTTCCCCACCTTGCCGTATCTTCCATCCATTCCAGCCACTTCCCATCCTTGCCGCAGACACCATCCACCTCCATACACCATTCTACACTTCCATACACCACCCACACACCTTGCCGCACCACCATATCATCCTAACTCCATTCTTAAACCAAAACCACATCCAAAAACCCCCAAAACCATCTCTGCCGCAGCAAGGAGAAGAGAAGAGGAGCTTGACGTGCATAAATTCAAAGTGGAATTCTTGGGCGTTTTAGGTGTAATCTTTCTTATGTCTTCGATGTTTCAATTCAATAAACTTTATGTTGTGAGTATGAGGAACTAAACCCCCTTGGTTGGGGGGTAATTCGAAACCATGTACATGCTTGCAATTTGATTCGATTACATTCAGTTGTTATTTCGTAAGTTGTGGATTCAATTCGTTCATCTATTTGATTGATGACTTATTTGTGTATGTTGATTGAGAGTGCACGCTTAGTTTTCATGCATGAATATGATGCTAGATTATGAGGGAGTTTCACCTAATAGTTATAATCTTATAATCACAAGTAGTGAAGGTCGCTTGAAAACGATCGCGTTGAATGAATTCTTAGCATAAGTTTCATGCAATTCATAGTAACGAATGCTTCGTCAATGCTTATGTTTTTCATAGAACTTAATGATTCTTGCTTGTATCTCTATTATGCAATTCATGTAGGGAACTTGTAGGGAATGTTTTGGGTTGTCGTATGCAATCATCCAACTTAATAACTTGTGGAAAAACTGAGGGTTAATTAGTGCAATTCACGGTTAATCTGGGGCGTTGAGTATTTATAATTTATTGGAAGAACAACTGAAAATCGTTTTGTTTGCAAGTGTGACATGTGTGGAGAAGAACCTCCTAACTAGCCTTTTATCCATCTATTTCACCAAAATCGTTTTTACAATCTGTGCTAGTTAAAGTTTCTGTTTTGTGTTAAATTTTCGTCCAAAACAAATCCCCCTTTAATTTGAAGTCTTAGATTAGTTAGAAAGTGTTTCTAAGTATTTTGATTCAAGTTTTCATCAAATTTCGTCCAAATTAGTGTAGGTGCTCAAAACTGCCCAGAAAGTGGTTTTTAGGCAGTTTTGAGCCTTCTAGTTGCTGTTTTGAGTTTTAGGTTTGTTTAAGTGTTTTAACCTTTAGTTTTGCATTCTTTGAGTCTAGTTTAGTGTTTTAAACTTTGTTTTATGTTTTTAAGTCAGTTTTCAAGTGTTTAGCAATCCCTCCTAATCCCCGGTCTAGAACGATCCCTACTTACATCTTTACTACAATTTGACAAAAAGAGGGTTTAATTTGTGTGCTTATCTATTTCGCATCACATTCAAATCAAGAAAATATAATTGTTATTTTTGAATGAATTCTAAGTTACAACAAGGCCAGTGGGAGTGATGTCATAATTTGAGCAACAAGATGTGAATAAAGTCTATTAGATAGACTTGATAAAACATAGGTGTTACTCGAGAAATGACAAAACATGACACGGTCAATTTTGAAGTATAGACTTGAAATTGGACTTATTGATATAGCAAGGCTATCTCAAAAATGTTATATGGGAATTAAATCTCAAATGTTGTAGATTTAAGAAAGTATTTTCCTATGTGATAGGAAGTCACTTTCATAACCCTTATAATGAATGTGTCATAAAATCACAAAAGGGACACATGTATTGACTTGTGAAGTAGATATCCAAAGGTCAAGAACCAAAGGGGTTGTCACTTTAAGATATTACTAAATCCCAGGATCAGAACCAAAGCAATTGAAAGAGTATTATTGCCTTTAACAAAGAAACATCAGAGTGGGACTCTGGAAGCGTGCATTCACTTAGGTTGTTAACCAAAGTGAAAATAACCCATTTTAACAAATGGAACTTCATATTGGATGAAGTACTAATCATATAAATGAATTGTTAGTATTGTACTACAATGGTCTCAATGTTGGAGCAAAGTTTGTATAAAGTATACAAATGAAATATATGTCGATATATAGTTTTAGAAACTGCTTCAAAAGGTGTTTTGAATGGAAGGGGTTCTTTTAAAACCAATGATTGAATCCAAACCATAAGGTCGTTAGTAGGATACTACGACGGAATGGGGCGATAGCTCAAGCCATGGAATCAAGGTCTCATCAAAGTATTCGAACACAATAAAGAGACATCATCAAATGTTTTTGGAAACATTTGATAAGTAAATCCCTTTTAAATAATAAAAAGGGATTAATACATAACCAAGTTAACCTACGAGCATAAGCTCTCTCAACAAGATGTATAAGATACACTAGTGATTGACTTTAGTGCAAGTGGGAGATTGTTGGAAATATGCCCTGAAAGTCAATCTTTGGAAGTACCTTTCAGGACAAATGAATGGATGTATAGATGATTCTTATACATCAAATGGCAAAGACACGAATTAGGACTATCTCAATAAACAATATATGTCTTAAATAGTGTATCCATCGACGATGGATCGATTGAAGAAGTAATCTAATGATGTTAGACTACAGAGACCTTCTTCACATAACCATAATGTCCAAAAGGTTCCTGGTCATTGGATTGTCGGAGGGATACTGACAATGCTTAGACCGGTACATACTGTGTCTGCTTCAAATGGAAGGATGGAAAGTCTCATCCCATTCGTGTTGTGACACTAAGACAAGTATGTAGGTGCTCATTAAGGGAATGAGTTCACTGAACACAATCGAACGAGAGTACTTGCATGGAGGTCTACTCACATGTCAAGCAAGTAACTCTAATGGTTGGAATAATGTAAGTAGTCCTTTGACCTGAGGCATCGTCGTTGTCTTGTGGCTAAGTACTTAATCTTTGATTATGTCAAAGTCATCCCATCCGCGGGTGTCCACGGCATGATTGGGGTTAAGCCACTTAGTCATGAAGGCAAGTGTATGCGCAACAAGAGATCTCTAATCTTCGATAAGAGAGGAAGAATACTCTAAGATATGATTCGGGAATCTTCGGCCGAAGTATCGAGCGTAATAAAGGAAAGCGTTCCTATACGACTCAATTGAATCATATAAGAAGGAATAATCACATTAGGGGTTTGACATAATATATCCATACCCTAGTAATGTGATTGAGAGTATTGTTTTAGAGAAGGATTGAATTACATTGTAATTCCAACTGAATAGGTTCTCCGAATAAACTTCTACATTAGCTTGGGTAGCTATGACATATGGTTAGATGTCACTCATAGCTTGTGAGTTCTTCTAGATGATTAAATGTAGTCATCAAAGAAGAAAGGTGAATTAAAAGGAAGTTTTAATTCACTAAATGATTGGATTAAATATAATCAATTGGATTGGTGCCAATCACCTCACTGCCTTGCTAATTAGAACCTAAAAGATTGTTCACCAATACACTATTGTAGTGAGTAATTAATGGATGATGGAAACAATTAATTGGATTAATTAAGTGTTGTGATTAATTTAGAAAGTCTAAAGAAATCATAAAAGCGATAAAGATCGTTTTGGGCTTAAAGAAACGTTCGGGTTTAATTGGGCCCATTGGGCCTAAACCCATTGGACTTTTATTCAAGCATTGGATGACTTGAAATAAATGAAAGCCCAAAGCCCAAACAACACAAAGAGGCCCGGCCACTTTAGGTGGAAAGGGTGAGATATTTAGTCAAGTTGTTGACTAGTTTTCTTTTGTCTGTCTATATAAGGAACTTTATAGAGATATTGTTCATTAGAGTTTTTGTGTGTTTAAAACAACAAAGAGGCAAAAGAAATATCTCTCTAAAACACATCAAAGGCCGGCCACCTTGGGGTGATTTTACTAACACATCTTTCACCCTTTGGTTATTCCTTCATCCTTCTCACTACACTAGTGGGTGAGGATCTTTAGAGGTTTTCAACTTTGGAAACTTGAAGAGAACCTAGGAGCACTCATTCTTTCAAAGTGGAGGAGGCAAGGAGGGAGGCTAGGCTCAAGGATTTCAAGGAGCAAAAGGCTTGGAGGTGGTCCATCCTTGATCTTAAATCTAGATCAAGAGGTATAAGACTAAACCTTCACTTTGTTCTTGGTTCTCAAAAAATGTTTTTGATGCATTATATATAAACCTATGAACCTTGAAGGGGATTTGCATGACTATTGCTTTGATATTATTTGATAAATGCTTCCGTTGCTCATGTATATTAATTTTGAATTGTATATGCATGCTAGTCATTTAGAAATCCCATACATGAATCTCATAGATTTCCCTTCAATTTAATGCTAGAATATAAGAGAGTTTCACCTAATCGTTATGAACTTATATTCGCAAGTAGTGAAGGTTGCTAGTCACAATCGCGTTAAGTAAATTCTTGGCATAAATTTCATGCAATTCATAGTAACGAGTGCCTCGTCAATGCTTATGTTTTTCATAGAACTTAATGATTCTTGCTTGTATCTCTATTATGCAATTCATGTAGGGAACTTGTAGGGAATGTTTTGGGTTGTCGTATGCAATCATCCAACTCAATAACTTGTGAAAAAACTGAGGGTTAATTAGTGCAATTCACGGTTAATCTAGGGCGTTGAGTATTCATAGTTTATCGAAAAGCAATTGGAGATCGTTTTGTATGCAAGTGTGACATGTGTGGAGAAGAACCTCCTAGTAGCCTTCCATCCATAAGCTTCATTCAAATTCGTTCTACAATCTGTTTTAATTACAAAGTTTTGTCTTGTTTTCAATTTCGTCAAAACCAAATCAATTTAGTTTGTGTTTTTAAGTGTCTTGAGTCAAGTCATAACCCAATTTCGTCCAATTTAGTGTTAGGTGTTCAAAACTGCCCAGAAAGTGTTTTTAAGGCAGTTTTGAGTGTTTATTTACTGTTTTGAGTCTTTTGGTTTGTTTTGGTGTTTTATAGTTTAGTTTTTCATTCTTTGAGTCTAGTTTAGTGTTTTAAACTTTGTTTTTACGTTTTGAGTCAGTTTCAAGTGATTTGGCAATCCCTCCTAATCCCCAGTCCAGAACGATCCCTACTTACATACTTTACTACATTTGATAAAAAAAGGGTTTAATTTGTGTGCTTATATATTTCGCATCACCTATTACACAAAATGTACCTTTTCCTCACAGGTTTATTCAAGCTAGGAGCGAAGAGATTGAAAAAGACATCTTGGAAGCCTTTCCAAATGTGCAAAGTAATAACTCAATTTTTGGTACTGATAGGAGCATATTTATGCGACTTAGTTAACATGTTTTCTTGCATTTACTTAGTTATTGCTTATAAGAGTGTTTTAAGCTATTTTCGTGTGTTTGTAGGTCCTAATAACAAAGTTGGAAAGAAAGTGCATTTTGGTGCAATTTGGAGCAATTTTGGGCCAAAATGGATTGCATGCATATGGAGCAAGTGGGATGGACGTTTTTGGTGTTTTAAAAAGGGTTTCAACACATGCAAAAATCTGAATAATGAAGTTGAAGTGTGGAAGTGTGCATATACATACACTTAAGGAACAATTTGAAAGGAAAAGAAGTGAAAGATGTCATTTGTTGGATTGCTTTACAAGATGCATTCACATTTTCAGCAACTACAAACATAATTGCAAGCGGAAATGATGCATAGCATGTGTGTAGAGGTGTAAAGTGGCCAAAAGTTGATGTTTGCAAGATGAAATGATGCAAAACATGTGTGTAAAAGTTGTCTAACAGCTAGTACATGTGGAAAAGGGATGGAATACAAGGCAAATGCATCAGAAATTGAAGAATGAAGGCACATGGACAGCTACAAAGGAGTTGAATTAGCAAAAGAGGAATGATTGCCTTTTGTTAAAGGCAAGACACAATGATAAAAGAGCATGTAAACTAGCTGTTTTTGTATCATTTTGGTCTTTGTTTGTATTGTTTATTGAAGCCACTTGAGTGATTCTTTGCTTTGGAGCTTCTATAAATAGGGAGTGAAGGGAAGAACACTACACATTACACTACATCAAAAACACAATCAGCCACACCACCCATTCTCCATCCATTCTTTTAGCCAAACCCATCTACACATTCATACATGATGCGTAAAATAACTAAACACACAAATTAAACCCTATTTGTGACAATTGTAGTAATGATGTAAGTAGGGATCGGTCTAACCGGGGATTAACTAGGGGTGCTAATCTAATATAAATAGATTCAAAAACACAAAAACTAAACTTAAAGACTCTAACAAGACTACTATGACTCAAAACAGATTTAAAGCACTCAAAACTGCCTAAAACAATCAAATTGACTCAAAAAGAAACTAGAACTTGATTTGGACGAAATCCAAAGTGTTTATGACTCCAAATGCTTAAGAACACAAAATAACACAAATTTGAATGACTAAGACTCGACAAAATATGGGGGAATTGTGTTTGAACGAAATTAAATTAATTTGGCAGATTGTAAAGAAAACAGATTGTAAGATAAAATTTTGATGAATCAATGGATGATGGAATAGCTAAGGGTTTCTTCTCCACACATGAAATATATGCAACGTAAATCAATTTCCAGTTATCAATTCAATAAGTTATGAACCTCGACACTCCAAGTTAATTAGGTCCGCTTAAATTAACCTTCAGATTTCCCTAGAATCATTGAATTGGATGAATATGCATCACAAACAAATTATTCCTAACAAGTTCTCTATATGAACAGCATGATAAAGACACAAGTTAGAATCATTACGTTCTTTGGAAATCATAAGCATCGACAAGGCATTTGTAACTATGAAAAGCATGATACTTTTGCCAGGAATCTACTTAACACGATCGTGACTAGCGACCTTCACTACTTGCGAATATAAATTCATAACGATTAGGTGGAACAAATTTATATCCTAGCACCAAATTCAAACATGCCAATCAAGTGTGCACTCTCAATCAACATGCAAGAATAAGTTCTAAATCCAACGGTTAAGCAAATTGTATTCACAACTTATGCAACGATAACTGGAAGTAATCAACTTATTTCACATATGTAATCATGGTTTTGAATACACCCTTAGCCAAAACAAAATTAGCCAATCATACTTAAAGCAAAACAAAGATTACATGAATTAGACATTAAAATCCAAAGAAAGAAAACACCTAGAATGCTCCAACTTGGCAGCAAGTGCATCCAAGATTTCTCCTTTCCCTTGCTTGCGGCAGATTGGGTTGTGATAGGAGCATATTTATGCGACTTAGTTGGCTTGTTCTTAAGCATTTATGTTGTTTTTCTTTAGTTATTTTAGTGTTTAAAGTCATTTTCGTGCAATTTCAGGTTTAGAGACGAAGTATGCAAAGAAGTGCAAAATGGAGCATTTTAGAGCAAAATTGAGCTGGAATGGAGTGTATGCTAATGGAGCACAAGGAATGGACGAGTTTGAAGGTCAAAGGAGCTTAAGAAATGAAGAAATGAAAGTGAAGAACAAAGAATTCAGATTTGGAAACCAAAGTTTCTAAAGTTGGAAGTTTCTATTCTTGGAGGTTTCCATTTTCGAGAGTTTCTATTCTTGGCTTTGGGCTTTTAGATGACCTAAACCCTAATTCCTTGTGGACCCTAACCCTAGCCGCACCTAGGCCTCTAGAATATCTGATTTCCTTGCCTTGCAAGGCATTCTAGAAGGCCCATCTCTAAACCCTAACCCTAGCCGCACCTTAGGCCTTATTCCCACTAAAAATCTGATTGTTTTAACCTAATTTCTGGTGCGGCTAGGGTTAGGGTTTAGAGATGGGCCTTCTAGAATGCCTTGCAAGGCAAGGAAATCAGATATTCTAGAGGCCTAGGTGCGGCTAGGGTTAGGGTCCACAAGGAATTAGGGTTTAGGTCATCTAAAAGCCCAAAGCCAAGAATAGAAACTCTTGAAAATGGAAACCTCCAAGAATAGAAACTTCCAACTTTAGAAACTTTGGTTTCCAATTCTGAATTCTTTGTTCTTCACTTTCATTTCTTCATTTCTTAAGCTCCTTTGACCTTCAAACTCGTCCATTCCTTGTGCTCCAAGCATGTACTTTCCAATCTAAGCTCCAATTTGCATCCTTTTATGTAATATGCCCTTAAACCTGAAAACATATGAAACTAGCTTAAAAGACTACTTTAAACTAAGAAAACATAACAAAAATGCATAAGAACTAGTTAACTAAGGTGCATAAATATGCTCCTATCAAATTCCCCCACACTTAGCTTTAGCTAGTCCTCGAGCAAAACAAAGAAACAAAACAAAACAAAAACACAATCTAAACCTTCCAACAATTGCCTCAGGGATTTTCAATGCACATGACATATTAAAAATCATCATTCCCACAGATTTTAGTCATCTTCACACTTAAGCACATACTTAATCATAGTCACCACGTACTAGTTCACATTTAAGCAATTAAAACAATGTTTTTGATGTAGTGACATGCCTTAGAGAATTCACTCAATTCCTTACAAGATATGCACTCAATTTTCACTCAGATTTTCTAACTACACACCCTACACTAGTCATATGTGAGAAGATTGATGTAGATATGAAAACGAATGCTCACATATATGTATAACAAAGAAAGCACTTTTCGGAGTTAATAAGCATGTTTAGATATAATCTCATAAATGGAATGCTACTACTTAGATGCGAGAACCAGTGACACCATATGCTCATACCAAATTTAAACTCCACAAATTGAAACACATAACACTCAAGATTAAAGTCAAGGGTTGTAACGGGGCTAGGGGAGTTGGCTAACAACGAAAGGATAGGGAAAACAAACGTTCTTTAAGCAATAGTAAGCAAAACAATGAAATCGTACTCAGAATTCCCATTAGCATGTGATAGGAGCATATTTATGCGCCTTAGTTAGCTAGTTCTTATGCATTTCCATGGTGTTTTCTTAGTTAACGTAGTCTTTTAAGCTAGTTTTATGTGTTTTCAGGTTTTAGAGACAAAGTATGCAAGGAAGTGCAAAATGGAGCATAATTGAGCTAAAATGGCGTTTTTACTTATGGTGCACATGGAATGGACGAGTTGAAGGTCAAAGGGAGCTTAAGAAATGAAGAAATGAAAGTGAAGAACAAAGAATTCAGAATTAGAACCCAAAGTTTCTAAAGTTGGAAGTTTCTATTCTTGGAGGTTTCCATTTGTGAGAGTTTCTATTCTTGGCTTTGGGCTTCTAGATGACCCATCCTTACATTCTTGGACATTGCCGCACCATAGGCCCATCTCTAAACCCTAACCCTAGCCGCACCTTAGGCCTTATTCCCACTAAAAATCTGATTGTTTTAACCTAATTTCTAGTGGATTTGGGCTTCTAGAAACCCTAATCTGATTACCCTAGGGTTTTGGATGCCTATATATACTCATTATAACCCCTAGATCAGATCACCACCTCTCATACACAATCATTCACGCCAGAAATCTACCCTTGCATTCTGCCGCACCTTCCCATCACCAAAGTCCCAAAATTCTGCCCAAAAATCATCCCTAGCCATACCCCCATCAACCCTAAACCTTTACCTACCATTCCCCATCCATTCTACACCCTAAATACCACCCAAAACCTGTTCTAAACTTCTCTGCCGCAGCAAGGAGGAAAGGGAAATCATTGATGATCTTGCTGCCAAGTTGGAGTCTTCTAGGTGTTTTCTTTCTTTGGGTTTTAATTTCTAAATTCATGTATCTTTGCTTTGCGAGTATGAGGAACTAAACCCCTCTTAGTTAGGGGGTAATTCGAAACCATGTACATGCTTGCGATATGATTTGATTACATTTAGTTGTTATTTCATAAGTTGTGGATTCAATTCGTTCATCTATTTGATTGATAACTTATTTGTGTATGTTGATTGAGAGTGCACACTTAGTTTTCATGCATGAATATGATGCTAGATTATGAGGGAGTTTCACCTAATAGTTACAATCTTATAATCACAAGTAGTGAAGGTCGCTTGAAAACGATCGCGTTGAATGAATTCTTGGCATAAGTTTCATGCAATTCATAGTAACGAATGCTTCGTCATTGCTTATGTTTTTCATAGAACTTAATGATTCTTGCTTGTATCTCTATTATGCAATTCATGTAGGGAACTTGTAGGGAATGCTTTGGGTTGTCGTATGCAATCATCCAACTCAATAACTCGTGGAAAAACTGAGGGTTAATTAGTGCAATTCACGGTTAATTTGGGGCGTTGAGTATTCATAATTTATTGGAAGAACAACTGAAAATCGTTTTGTTTGCAAGTGTGACATGTGTGGAGAAGAACCTCCTAACTAGCCTTTTATCCATCCTTTTCATCCAAAAACGTTTTACAATCTGTTTTGTTTTAAAGTTTCTGTTTTGTTTTCAATTTTCGTCCAAAACAAGTCCCCCTTTATTTTGAAGTCTTAGATTAGTTAGAATATGTTTTGATTTGTGTTTCTAAGTGTTTTGATTCAAGTCTTCACCCAATTTCGTCCAAGTTCTTGTTAGGTTCTCAAAACTGCCCAGAAAGTGGTTTTAGGCAGTTTTGAGTCATTAGGTTGCTGTTTTGAGTTTTGTGTTTGTTCAAGTGTTTTAAACTTTAGTTTTGCATTCTTTGAGTCTAGTTTAGTGTTTTAAACTTTGTTTTTATGTTTTTAAGTCAGTTTTCAAGTGTTTAGCAATCCCTCCTAATCCCCGGTCTAGAACGATCCCTACTTACATCTTTACTACAATTTGACAAAAAGAGGGTTTAATTTGTGTGCTTATCTATTTCGCATCAAATTTTGGCGCCGTTGCCGGGGATTAGTAAATTTGCTAATCCCTTGGATTGTTTTTGTTTCTTTTATTTCACTTTGTTTCTGATTTTGTTTAAGTTTCTGATCTAATTTTGTTTCTTGTTTCTTAGGTACTAGTGTATGACTAGAAGCTCTCAAACGATTCGTGCGAACATCTTGGATTTTGACGACGACTTTGAGAGGAAATTGAGAAGAGCTAGAAACCAGCAAGAACACCATCCACCCAATTCCGAATCTGACCTTGAAGAAAACGTACAAGAAGAGGAGGAGGTCACGGCAGGGATATTTGAAGAAGTCCAAGGCATGGCGGTGGACAACCGTACACTCAAAGAGCTTTCCGCCTCAGGTTTGGATAATGCCGCACCTTTGTGCATCCAATACCCCACGGCTGCCCAAGGTAAGACGAACGAGTTTGAATTAAAGTCAAGTTTGCTTCATCATATTCCTAAATACCATGGCTTGTCCATGGAAGATCCTAACAAACATTTGAAAGAATTTGAAGTGGTTTGCTCTAGTATGACTCCCGTCAATGTTGACGGATGTATCTTGAAGATGAAGGCTTTTCCATTCTCTTTGATGGATAAAGCCAAGGATTGGTTATACGAGTTAGCTCCCGGCACTGTCACTTCTTGGGAGAGTATGAAGAGAGCGTTCTTGGAGAAGTTCTTTCCAACTTCTCGCATCATCCTCCTACGCAAAAAGATAAGCGGAATTCAGCAAGAAGAAGGTGAGTCTTTTCCTACATATTATGAACGATTTAAATCACTTGTTGCTTCTTGTCCACAACATCAGATGAATGAGGAGTTGCTTTTGCAATATTTCTACGAGGGTCTCCTACCTCTAGAACGTCAAATGCTTGATGCTTCGGCGGGGGGAGCATTGGTGGACAAAACACCCATGGCTGCCAAGATCTTGATCTCTAATCGAGCGTTGAACGCTCAACAATATGAGGGAGTAGGCCAAAGGGGACCCCCACGGCACCAAGTACATGAGGTAAGTACAACTTCCGATCTTCATTCACAATTGGCTAATCTTACTTCTCTTGTGTCTCAGATGGCCGAGGGCATGAAGATGCAAGGACCAATTGTATGTGGCGTATGTTCCATCCAAGGACATGTCTCTGAAAAGTGTCCACAGTTGATTGAAAATGGTGGATGGGAAAGCGCCCATGCAATTGGGTTTCAAGGTCACATCCATATTCAAACACATATAATCCCGGTTGGAGAGACCACCCAAATTTCAAGTGGAGGGAGCCCCAACAACCTCAAAACCAAGGAGGCTTTAGGCAACAACCCCCGGGGTTCTTCACCAAGCCGTACACACCTAATCAAAACCAACCACAATCTAACCCAAATGCTTCAGGTACGTCCCTAGACAATGATGCACTTCTTAAGATACTAACCAAGTTGACTCATGGGCAGGAAAAGCAAACCCAAGCAATGCAAAGCACGAACATTAGGGTAGATCAATTAGAGAAGCAAATTGGGCAGATTGCGGAGTTTGTTGGGCAGTTTAGAGAACAAGGAAAGCTTCCTAGTTCAACCATTGCGAATCCAAAAGGAGGTTTTGAAACCGCCAATGCAATCATGCTAAGGAGTGGAAAAGAAGTTGGGGCAGGTCCTACACCACCAAAATCAGGTCCCAAAGAGGATGAAACGTTGAAATCTGAAGAGGAGACACCAAGTCCACTCACGGCAAAGGTAGCACCACCTTTGCCGCAAGCACCCATGGCCCCTAAGCCATCCAATCCGTCCACCCTAGGTAAGATGAGTCCAAGTTTGGTTAATTCTAACATTATTCCACCCAATGTGCCCTTTCCTAGCAGATTTTTGCAATTCAAGAATGAAGAGGAGGAAAAAGATGTTCTAGAGACATTTAGGAAGGTTCAAGTTAACATACCTCTCTTGGATGCAATCAAGCAAATCCCGAAGTACGCCAAGTGTTTGAAGAAGCTTTGTACAACAAAGAAACGTTTTCAGGAGAAAGAAGTGGTACAGGTAAGTGAGAATGTGTCTGCCATGATACAACGTAAACTACCTCCTAAATGCAAAGATCCGGGTAGTTTCACCATTCCTTGTGTCATTGGTAATACTAGGTTCAAATCTGCCATGTTAGACTTAGGTGCATCCATAAATGTTATGCCATATTCAATTTATGCATCTATGAACCTAGGCAAGTTAAAAAATGATGGTGTAATCATACAATTGGCCGATAGATCTAATGCATATCCAAAGGGAGTTGTGGAAGATGTTTTGGTGCAGGTTAATCATTTGATCTTTCCGGCGGATTTCTATGTTCTTGAGATGGATGAATCAGATCATGCTCCTTCATTGCCCATTCTCCTTGGACGGCCTGATGTGAAAATTAACTTGACACACAAATTAAACCCTATGGATGACAATTGTAGTATATGAGCAAATAGGGATCGTTCTAACCGGGGATTAACTAGGGATGCTAATCAATGTAAAACTGACTCAAGAACATAAAAATATAATGTAGAACACTAAACTAGACCCAATTAATGCAAAACTAGGGTTTAAAACACCTAAACAAACTAAAAACTCAAAACAGCAACTAAAAGGCTCAAAACTGCCTTAAAACCACTTTCTGGGCAGTTTTGAGTACCTAACACTAGTTTGGACGAATTTGGACTATGACTTGACTCAAAACACTTAAAAACACAACTAAATGGATTTCTAACTAATCTAACACTTTAAAATAAATGGGGGAATGATTTTGACGAAATTAAAACTTTAAAACTCAAACTTTAAAAACAAATGTAAAGCAAAACAGATTGTGATTAAATAGAATGGTGAGAAGCTAGTTAGAGGGTTCCTTATCCACACATGAACATATGCATACAACTCAGTCTCCAATTACTCTTTCAACAAACCATGAATGACAATGCCCCAAATTAACTAGATTGCACCAATTAATTCTCAGATTTCCCTAGATTCATTGAATTGAATGGAATACGCATTACAACCAAATTATTCTTATCAAGGACCCTAACTATGGAATACGCATGATAGAGACACATATCAAAGATCATTAAGTTCAATGGAAATCATAAGCATTGACGAGGCATTCATAACTATGGGATACGCATGTTACTCTTGCCTAGGATTTACTTAACGCAATCGTGACTAGCGACTTTCACTACTTATGAATATAAGTTAATAACGATTAGGTGAAATTCCCTTATACCCTAGCATCAAGTTTAAGCATGCAAATTAAGTGTCGACCCTCAACCCACATACATAAACAAGTTATCAATCAAATAGATAAGTAAATCACATTCACAATTTCTGAAATCATAATTGGAAGAAATCAAATCATATAAAACATATGTCCATGGCTTCAAATTCACCTCTAACTAAAAAGAAATTAGTTCCACATGTCTAACATAATTGAACAAAAATTTAAATTAAACATGAAAACAGAAACAAAGAAAGAAAGAACTCCAAACACTCCACTAATGGCAGATTGCATGTGCAAGGTGTCTTCCTCCTTTGGACTGCACGGCACTCCTTCTTTCTCCTCCTTTGGTGGCTGCACGAGGTGGTGATGGTGGTGGAAAGGTGCGGCTATGGTGGATGAATGGTTATTTGAATGGAAGGTTGCGGCAAGGTTGAATTTGGGCAGAAAGTTGGGAGTTTGGGGATGGAAGGCTGCGGCAAGAACTAGAACTAGGGTTTTGGCGTGTAGAATGAATATGGGAGGTGATAGATTCGGCCAAGAGGTTTAAGAGAGTATATATAGGCACTTAAAAACCCTAGCAATCAGATTAGGGTTTCTAGAAACCCAAATCCACCAGAAAATAGGTTAAAACAATCAGAATTTGCGAGGGAAAAGGCCTAGGGTTCGGCTGGTTTAGTGGGCTAGGGTTTAGGCTTCTAGAATGCCTTGCAAGGCAAGGAAATCAGAAATTTTAAAGGCCTAGGTGCGGCAAATTAGTGGGCTAGGGTTTGGGTTTGTAGATAGGGCTTCTAGAAAGCCCAAAACCAAGAATAGAAACTCTCGAAAATGGAAACCTCCAAGAATAGAAACTTCCAACTTTAGAAACTTTGGTTTCTAATTCTGAATTCTTTGTTCTTCACATTCATTTCTTCATTTCTTAAGCTCCTTTGCCCTTCAAACTCGTCCATTCCTTGTGCTCCAAGCATGTACTTTCCAATCTAAGCTCCATTTTGCTCCAAAAGGCTCCAATTTGCATCCTTTTATGTCATATGCCCTTTAAGCCTGAAAACACATGAAAGTAGCTCAAAAGACTACTTTAACGAAGAAAACATAACGAAAATGCATAAGAACTAGCTAACTAAGGCGCATAAATATGCTCCTATCAAATTCCCCCACACTTAGCTTTTGCTAGTCCTCGAGCAAAACAAAGAAACAAAAGAAAAACAAAACGAAACAAAACAAACAAAAACAACCTAAACCTTCCAACGTTTGCCTCAGGGATTTCCAATGCACATGACATATTAAAAATCATCATTCCCACAGATTTTAGCCATCTTTACACTTAAGCACATACTTAATTATAGTTACCACGTACTAGTTCGCATTTAACCAAGTAAAACATGATTTTGAATGTAGTAACATGCCTTAGAGAATTTTCTCAAATCCTCACTAGATATGCACTCAATTTTCACACAGATTTTCTGACTACACACCCTATACTAGTTATATGTGAGAAGATTGATGTAAATATGAAAACGAATGCTCACATATGTTATAACAAGGAAAGCTTTTTCTGAATTTAATAAGCATGTATATGATCTCATGAAAGGAATGCTACTACTTAGACGCGAGAACCAGTGACACCATATGCTCATACCCATCCCAACCTCCACAAATTGAAATACACAACACTCAAGATAGAAGTTAAGGGTTGTAACGGGGCTTGGGGTATTGGCTAACAAAGAAAGGTGAAGGGTAAACAAACGTTCTTAAAACAATAGTAAGCAAAGCAATGAAATTGACACTTAGAATTCACTTTTGAATGCAAAAATCAACTTTTAAACTCAAAGGGGAAATTCATGCAACACTTAGGGTCAAATTCACTGTTTTGGACCCATTCTTCAACAACCAACACCTTAGAGCTCATTTTCATGCTCTTTCAACTCTTTTTCACACTTTTCACAATTTTTTTTTCTTTTTCTTTTCTACCCCATGCCTCATTTAAGACTTTGGCACACAATACACAAGGCTCACTTTCCCCCACATTTGTTTTCTGCACACCCTTGATCAAAAGGAATTCATTTTAAGTCATGCTTACTATGCTTTAAGAACAAGGGTATGGATGGTCCTAATCTAGGCTAGGTAAGGATAACGTGGGTTAACAAACAATATAGGCTAAACAAGGCTCAACGGGGCTAAAACCTACAAAAACAAATGTATGGAATGAAGGCTTTTTGGCTATGGTGGTAACTACTAAACAACTTCATCTTGAATACGTGTTATGCAATTCAATGAAATGTTTTGAATGAAATTGGCATGAGTTCTAGCATTTGGAACTAAAGTGATGAAACGCCTTCTAAGTAATAACCAAGCAAAGAATAGTGAGATCATGCAACGACTTTAGAAAACAAGAATGCGCAGATTTTAACTCTCCAAATAATGTTTAGGCTCAAGTCTCACAAGGTTGTAGCGTTAGTTTGAGTTCCTTCCTTCAAACATGTTACAAAAACTAATTTTTTTTTTTTTTATGATTACATGTGAATTCATAAGTTATAACCACAACCAAGCATAAACCAAGAGTAAATCAAACTTTCATCCATGTTTATAACTCTCTTTAACAGTCATGCAATTAAAAACCGAATCCTCATCATTGTGTTGGAAGGAACCCTAAGACACAAACAAACACACAAAAACAACTTAAAAACGACTCTTTTTGGGTTTTGTAAAACAATTTTTCAAATTTTTATGGGATTTTCGGATTTTTGAATCAAAACACATTAAAACACCCCAAAACAGCCTAAAAACGCCTAAAAACAGCAAGAAACAACATTGGAAATTATGAGTGAGAGAACCCTACGAATTTGCATCAAAACACTTTGGTTACCCCCCCACACTTAAACCAAACATTGTCCTCAATGTTTTAAGCATAGACTCACACAAAAACACATAAACAAACAAACAACCACTAACAACCGAACATGGCAGAAACGAAATAAACAACAAAGATAAGGGTTTAGGAACGCAAATCTGGAATTGGAGTGCTCTCTAGGTCTTCCTTTGTCGAATGCATGGGTTGCCTCCCAAGAAGCGCTTGCTTTAACGTCTTCCAGCCGGACGGTACCTCCGTTTAAGCTTGACTATGTGCCACGGCATGGAGGGGTACCTCCTCCACGACATGCTCCTCAAACATCTCGTAATAGGGCTTCAATCGATGCCCATTCACTTTGAATTCTTGTTGCGTCCTTGCACTCTTGATTTGCACTGCACCATGAGGGAAAACATTAGTGACAATAAAAGGACCAACCCATTTGGAACGCAACTTACCCGGAAACAACCGAAGGCGAGAATTGAACAACAACACTTTCTGCCCAATATAGAACGTCTTGGCACGAATCATCTTGTCATGGAATGCCTTCGTCTTCTCCTTGTAAATCCTGGCATTCTCATAAGCTTCATGTCGGATTTCCTCAAGCTCACACAATTGGAGCTTCCTATGTAAACCTGCGGCATCAAGGTCCATATTAAACGTTTTGACGGCCCAGTGTGCACGATGCTCTAACTTGACGGGAAGATGGCATGGCTTCCCATAGATGAGCCGAAAAGGTGACATCCCAATGGGGGTTTTGTAGGCAGTGCGATACGCCCACAATGCATCGTTTAAGCGCAAACTCCAATCCTTCCTTGTAGGCCCCACGGTCTTCTCAAGAATCTGCTTGATTTCCCTATTCGAAACCTCGGCTTGCCCGCTCGTTTGAGGATGATAAGGTGTGGCCACCTTATGCGTGACATTGTATTTCTTGAGCAACGCCTCGATGGTTCGATTACAAAAATGGGAACCTCCATCACTGATGAGCACGCGTGGCATTCCGAACCTTGCAAAAATGTTAGTTTTCACAAAATCTGCAACCACTCGAGAATCATTAGTTCGGGTGGCTTTTGCTTCCACCCACTTCGACACATAATCCACAGCAAGTAATATATAAAGAAATCCATGTGACGAAGGAAAGGGACCCATAAAATCAATACCCCAAACATCAAATATTTCAACACTAAAAATGGGGGTTTGCGGCATTTGTTGTTTAGGACCTATATTGCCCGTTCTTTGGCATCTATCACAAGACATGCAAAATGTTCTAGCATCCCTAAAGATGGTAGGCCAATAGAAACCACATTCTAATACCTTAAGTGCTGTTCTATTAGTGCCAAAGTGTCCCCCACAAGCATAAGTGTGACAAAAGGTTAGAATAGCATTAAACTCAGAATCATGCACACACCTACGTATAACTTGGTCAGGGCAATATTTCCATAAATACGGGTCATCCCACACATAAAACCGTGCCTCTTTCTTCAATTTATCACCTTGGTGTTTAAGTAATTCACTAGGAACATGTTTAGACACCAAATAATTCACCAAATCAGCATACCATGGTTCACTTACCTTGACTGACATCAGTTGCTCATCTGGGAATGTCTCTATGATAGGCACGGCATCCTCCTCATGCACCATACGGCTCAAGTGGTCAGCCACCACGTTTTCACTTCCCTTCTTGTCCCGGATTTCGATATCGAACTCTTGGAGAAGAAGCATCCAACGAATGAGTAGTGGTTTGGCCTCCTTCTTGGTGAACAAGTACTTCAATGCTGCATGGTCAGTATAAATAATAACTTTAGTACCAAGCAAATAAGAACGGAATTTATCTAAAGCAAATACAACAGCTAGAAGTTCTTTTTCAGTGGTAGAATAATTCAATTGTGCATCATTTAAAGTCCGAGAGGCATAATAGATAGCATGCGGCCTCTTGTCCTTCCTTTGCCCCAAAACAGCTCCTAATGCATAATCGGAAGCGTCGCACATAAGCTCAAAAGGTAGGCTCCAATCCGGTGGAACTATGATAGGGGCCGAAGTTAGCATTTTCTTGAGGTGATTGAACGCCTTCTCACACTCCTCGTTGAAGTCAAATGCCACATCTTTCTGGAGGAGACGGCAAAGAGGGTTTGAGATCTTGGAGAAGTCCTTGATAAATCGCCTATAAAATCCTGCATGACCAAGAAACGAACGAACCTCTCGAACCGAAGTAGGAGAGGGTAAGTAGCGTACAAGATCTATTTTCGATTTATCCACTTCAATTCCTCTTTCTGAAACAATATGCCCTAGAACTATGCCTTGTCTAACCATAAAGTGACATTTTTCCCAATTAAGCACTAGGTTAGTTTCTACACATCGTTTCAAAATTATTGTGAGATTGTCCAAACATCCATCAAATGAATCACCAAACACACTGAAATCATCCATAAATACCTCAATAATCTTTTCCACAAAATTTGAAAAGATACTTACCATACACCTTTGAAATGTGGCCGGAGCATTGCATAAACCAAAAGGCATGCGATGATAAGCAAAAGTACCAAAGGGGCATGTGAAAGTTGTCTTTTCTTGGTCATCAGGCGCTATGACAATCTGATTATATCCAGAATAACCATCAAGGAAACAATAAAAAGAATGACCGGCTAACCTTTCAAGCATTTGATCAATGAACGGCAAAGGGAAGTGGTCCTTCCTTGTGGTGGCGTTGAGCTTCCTATAATCAATGCACACTCGCCAACCTGTTTGGATACGGGTTGGCACAAGCTCATTCTCGGCATTCTTCACCACGGTCACTCCGGACTTCTTTGGAACACATTGCACCGGTGACACCCAACGACTATCAGAGATCGGATAAATCACTCCACAATCAAGAAGTTTGATAATCTCCTTTTTCACAACTTCCATCATTGGAGGGTTGAGACGGCGCTGAGCCTCTCGAGTTGGTTTAGCCCCCTCCTCTAGAAGTATGCGATGCATGCACGTAGTTGGGCTAATTCCCCTAATATCGGCCAAAGTCCACCCAATGGCCATCTTGTGCTCTTTCAACACTCGGATCAACTTCTCCTCCTCTATGGCCGTGAGTGATGAAGAGACAATGACGGGCAATGTCTCGTTGTCTCCCAGAAAGACGTACTTTAAATGATCGGGCAACAGTTTAAGCTCAAGTACGGGTGCCTGAATCACTGAGGGTAACATCTTATTAGTGGAAACTGGAATTGAAATTGGGTTAGAAGGCTTACCATGGTGTTGAGGGAGTGACTCAAGGGCAGCCACTATCTCGGCCTCCTCCTCACTTCTAGGCACGGCAAAACCAGATGTTTGCCCAATTCCTTGTGCAATTGTCGTTTCAAGTGTATCCCTCTCCAAACAATCGAGAAAATCCTGCGCCAAATCATCAATTATATCAATAGAAAAGCAAGAATGATCGTCCTTAGGAAATTTAATACTTTCAGAAAGATTAAAATCAATGACTTCCCCATCAAATTCCATCGTTAAAGTTCCTTTAAACACATCTATCTTGGTGCGGGCTGTTTTCATGAAGGGCCTCCCTAATAGAATCGGCAATGGGGTAGAATGGGGTGAATCCTCCATGTCAAGCACGTAAAAGTCCGCTGGAAAAATCAAATTACCAACCTGCACCAAAACATCTTCCAAAACACCCTTTGGGTATGCATTAGAACGATCGGCTAATTGAATTATCACACCATCATTTTTAAGCTCACCTAAGTTCATAGATGCATAAATCGAGTATGGCATGACATTAATCGAAGCCCCTAAGTCTAACATGCATTGTTCAAACTTAGTATTACCAATAACGCACGAAATTGTAAAACTACCCGGATCTTTGCATTTAGGGGGTTCTCCAAACAATCGAGAAAATCCTGCGCCAAATCATCAATTATATCAATAGAAAAGCAAGAATGATCGTCCTTAGGAAATTTAATACTTTCAGAAAGATTAAAATCAATGACTTCCCCATCAAATTCCATCGTTAAAGTTCCTTTAAACACATCTATCTTGGTGCGGGCTGTTTTCATGAAGGGCCTCCCTAATAGAATCGGCAATGGGGTAGAATGGGGTGAATCCTCCATGTCAAGCACGTAAAAGTCCGCTGGAAAAATCAAATTACCAACCTGCACCAAAACATCTTCCAAAACACCCTTTGGGTATGCATTAGAACGATCGGCTAATTGAATTATCACACCATCATTTTTAAGCTCACCTAAGTTCATAGATGCATAAATCGAGTATGGCATGACATTAATCGAAGCCCCTAAGTCTAACATGCATTGTTCAAACTTAGTATTACCAATAACGCACGGAATTGTAAAACTACCCGGATCTTTGCATTTAGGGGGTAATTTCCTTTGTAACACAGCAGAGACGTTTTCACTTACCTGGACCACCTCTTTGTTCGAAATCCTTCTCCTTGTTGTACAAAGTTCTTTTAAGAACTTAGCATACCTCGGGACTTGCTTAATCGCATCAAGGAGCGGGATATTGACTTGAACTTTCCGAAAGGTCTCTAGAATGTCCTTCTCGGCTTCTTCCTTCTTCGATTGCCTAAACCTGCCAGGAAAGGGCACATTCAGTGGAATAGAACTAGAAAAAGTCGAATTTGGACTTACCTTGGTGGTTGAGGACGATTTAGGAGGGTTAGAGGGTGGCGGCAAGGATTGGTCATCCTTGGCCGTGGGTTTTTCTCTTTGTGCCTCCTCTTGCATCAACTTGTCCTCCTCGTCTTGACTTGATTTGGATGTATTTGAGTCCGCTCCAACCTGTTTACCACTTCTCAACATGATGGCCTTAGCGGTTTCAAATCCTCCCTTCGGGTTCACAACGGTTGAACTAGGCAATCTGCCTTGTTCTCTAATTTGCCCCATAAACTCTGCAATTTGACCCATTTGCTTCTCCAAGTTGTCCACCTGTTTGTCTTGGATTTGTCTCTCCTTATTTTGAGTTTGTACTTCCTGCGTCAAAGTAGTAAGTAACTTAACAACTTGATCATTATCCAAAGACGTACCTGAGGTTGGTGGGGCGGTTTGCACTTGGTTTTGATTGGGGACGAATGGCTTTGTATAAAAACCCGGTGGTTGCTGCCTAAATCCTCCTTGTTGTTGGGGTTGTTGAGGATCCCGCCATTTGAAATTTGGATGGTCTCTCCACCCCGGATTGTAGGAATTAGAGTATGGATCATGGCGTGGTTGATTTTGGTTCCCAAAACCCACGGCATTGGCAGCTTCCCAACCCCCATTCTCAATCAATTGAGGGCATTGATCATTGGCATGTCCTTGCATCGAGCACACGCCACACACACTTGGTCCATGAATCTTCATTCCCTCGGCTAACTGAGAAACAATAGAAGTAAGGTTAGCTAATTGGGATTGAATCTCGGGCATAGAACTTACCTTATTCACTTGTGGCCGTGGGGGGTCCCTTTGTCCAACACCTTCGTATTGTTGTGCATTATGTGCTCGGTTGGCAATTAGAACTTTTGCAGCCCCCGGAGTTTTATCCACCAACGCACCTCCCGCCGAGGCATCAAGCATTTGGCGTTCCATGGGAAGGAGTCCTTCGTAGAAGTATTGAATGAGTAGCTCCTCCTTCATTTGATGTTGTGGACAAGAAGCAACAAGTGATTTAAAACGTTCATAATAAGAAGGAAACGATTCACCTTGATTTTGTTGGATGCCACTAATCCGTTTCCTCAAGAGAATGACTCTTGAAGTTGGGAAAAACTTCTCCAAGAAAGCTCTTTTCATACTATCCCAAGATGTAACCGTTCCGGGTGCTAACTCGTAAAGCCAATCTTTCGCCTTTTCCAAAAGTGAGAATGGAAAGGCCTTCATCATCAGAATACTCCCATCAACATTGATGGGTGTCATGCTCGAACAAACAACCTCGAACTCCTTGAGATGCTTGTTGGGATCTTCCATGGAAAGCCCATGGTATTTCGGAATGTGGTGCAACAAGCTTGACTTCAACTCAAATTCGTTGGTCTTGCCTTGGGCAGCCGCGGGGTATTGAATGCATAATGGTGCGGCATTGGTCAACCCCGAGGCCGAAAGCTCTTTAATGGTCCGATTGTCCGCGGCCATAACTTCTTCTTCCTCTTCTTCAAACTCAGATTCGGCCTCTGAACTTGAACTAGGTTCACTAGGTTCGGGATGCCTCCTCTTTCTTCTCAAATCACGTTCAAAATCGTCGTTGAAATCCAATATGTGTGCATGCACAGTTTGAGAGCTCCGCGTCATGCACTAGTACCTAAACCAAGAAAACAAAACAAAATGAAAAACTAAGTAATTTATACTAAAACACACGGCAATAACACAAGGGATTAGCAATTTTGCTAATCCCCGGCAACGGCGCTAAAATTTGATGTGAAAATTAACTTGATACACAAATTAAACCCTATGGATGACAATTGTAGTATATGAGCAAATAGGGATCGTTCTAACCGGGGATTAACTAGGGATGCTAATCAATGTAAAACTGACTCAAGAACATAAAAATATAATGTAGAACACTAAACTAGACCCAATTAATGCAAAACTAGGGTTTAAAACACCTAAACAAACTAAAAACTCAAAACAGCAACTAAAAGGCTCAAAACTGCCTTAAAACCACTTTCTGGGCAGTTTTGAGTACCTAACACTAGTTTGGACGAATTTGGACTATGACTTGACTCAAAACACTTAAAAACACAACTAAATGGATTTCTAACTAATCTAACACTTTAAAATAAATGGGGGAATGATTTTGACGAAATTAAAACTTTAAAACTCAAACTTTAAAAACAAATGTAAAGCAAAACAGATTGTGATTAAATAGAATGGTGAGAAGCTAGTTAGAGGGTTCCTTATCCACACATGAACATATGCATACAACTCAGTCTCCAATTACTCTTTCAACAAACCATGAATGACAATGCCCCAAATTAACTAGATTGCACCAATTAATTCTCAGATTTCCCTAGATTCATTGAATTGAATGGAATACGCATTACAACCAAATTATTCTTATCAAGGACCCTAACTATGGAATACGCATGATAGAGACACATATCAAAGATCATTAAGTTCAATGGAAATCATAAGCATTGACGAGGCATTCATAACTATGGGATACGCATGTTACTCTTGCCTAGGATTTACTTAACGCAATCGTGACTAGCGACTTTCACTACTTATGAATATAAGTTAATAACGATTAGGTGAAATTCCCTTATACCCTAGCATCAAGTTTAAGCATGCAAATTAAGTGTCGACCCTCAACCCACATACATAAACAAGTTATCAATCAAATAGATAAGTAAATCACATTCACAATTTCTGAAATCATAATTGGAAGAAATCAAATCATATAAAACATATGTCCATGGCTTCAAATTCACCTCTAACTAAAAAGAAATTAGTTCCACATGTCTAACATAATTGAACAAAAATTTAAATTAAACATGAAAACAGAAACAAAGAAAGAAAGAACTCCAAACACTCCACTAATGGCAGATTGCATGTGCAAGGTGTCTTCCTCCTTTGGACTGCACGGCACTCCTTCTTTCTCCTCCTTTGGTGGCTGCACGAGGTGGTGATGGTGGTGGAAAGGTGCGGCTATGGTGGATGAATGGTTATTTGAATGGAAGGTTGCGGCAAGGTTGAATTTGGGCAGAAAGTTGGGAGTTTGGGGATGGAAGGCTGCGGCAAGAACTAGAACTAGGGTTTTGGCGTGTAGAATGAATATGGGAGGTGATAGATTCGGCCAAGAGGTTTAAGAGAGTATATATAGGCACTTAAAAACCCTAGCAATCAGATTAGGGTTTCTAGAAACCCAAATCCACCAGAAAATAGGTTAAAACAATCAGAATTTGCGAGGGAAAAGGCCTAGGGTTCGGCTGGTTTAGTGGGCTAGGGTTTAGGCTTCTAGAATGCCTTGCAAGGCAAGGAAATCAGAAATTTTAAAGGCCTAGGTGCGGCAAATTAGTGGGCTAGGGTTTGGGTTTGTAGATAGGGCTTCTAGAAAGCCCAAAACCAAGAATAGAAACTCTCGAAAATGGAAACCTCCAAGAATAGAAACTTCCAACTTTAGAAACTTTGGTTTCTAATTCTGAATTCTTTGTTCTTCACATTCATTTCTTCATTTCTTAAGCTCCTTTGCCCTTCAAACTCGTCCATTCCTTGTGCTCCAAGCATGTACTTTCCAATCTAAGCTCCATTTTGCTCCAAAAGGCTCCAATTTGCATCCTTTTATGTCATATGCCCTTTAAGCCTGAAAACACATGAAAGTAGCTCAAAAGACTACTTTAACGAAGAAAACATAACGAAAATGCATAAGAACTAGCTAACTAAGGCGCATAAATATGCTCCTATCAAATTCCCCCACACTTAGCTTTTGCTAGTCCTCGAGCAAAACAAAGAAACAAAAGAAAAACAAAACGAAACAAAACAAACAAAAACAACCTAAACCTTCCAACGTTTGCCTCAGGGATTTCCAATGCACATGACATATTAAAAATCATCATTCCCACAGATTTTAGCCATCTTTACACTTAAGCACATACTTAATTATAGTTACCACGTACTAGTTCGCATTTAACCAAGTAAAACATGATTTTGAATGTAGTAACATGCCTTAGAGAATTTGCTCAAATCCTCACTAGATATGCACTCAATTTTCACACAGATTTTCTGACTACACACCCTATACTAGTTATATGTGAGAAGATTGATGTAAATATGAAAACGAATGCTCACATATGTTATAACAAGGAAAGCTTTTTCTGAATTTAATAAGCATGTATATGATCTCATGAAAGGAATGCTACTACTTAGACGCGAGAACCAGTGACACCATATGCTCATACCCATCCCAACCTCCACAAATTGAAATACACAACACTCAAGATAGAAGTTAAGGGTTGTAACGGGGCTTGGGGTATTGGCTAACAAAGAAAGGTGAAGGGTAAACAAACGTTCTTAAAACAATAGTAAGCAAAGCAATGAAATTGACACTTAGAATTCACTTTTGAATGCAAAAATCAACTTTTAAACTCAAAGGGGAAATTCATGCAACACTTAGGGTCAAATTCACTGTTTTGGACCCATTCTTCAACAACCAACACCTTAGAGCTCATTTTCATGCTCTTTCAACTCTTTTTCACACTTTTCACAATTTTTTTTTCTTTTTCTTTTCTACCCCATGCCTCATTTAAGACTTTGGCACACAATACACAAGGCTCACTTTCCCCCACATTTGTTTTCTGCACACCCTTGATCAAAAGGAATTCATTTTAAGTCATGCTTACTATGCTTTAAGAACAAGGGTATGGATGGTCCTAATCTAGGCTAGGTAAGGATAACGTGGGTTAACAAACAATATAGGCTAAACAAGGCTCAACGGGGCTAAAACCTACAAAAACAAATGTATGGAATGAAGGCTTTTTGGCTATGGTGGTAACTACTAAACAACTTCATCTTGAATACGTGTTATGCAATTCAATGAAATGTTTTGAATGAAATTGGCATGAGTTCTAGCATTTGGAACTAAAGTGATGAAACGCCTTCTAAGTAATAACCAAGCAAAGAATAGTGAGATCATGCAACGACTTTAGAAAACAAGAATGCGCAGATTTTAACTCTCCAAATAATGTTTAGGCTCAAGTCTCACAAGGTTGTAGCGTTAGTTTGAGTTCCTTCCTTCAAACATGTTACAAAAACTAATTTTTTTTTTTTTTATGATTACATGTGAATTCATAAGTTATAACCACAACCAAGCATAAACCAAGAGTAAATCAAACTTTCATCCATGTTTATAACTCTCTTTAACAGTCATGCAATTAAAAACCGAATCCTCATCATTGTGTTGGAAGGAACCCTAAGACACAAACAAACACACAAAAACAACTTAAAAACGACTCTTTTTGGGTTTTGTAAAACAATTTTTCAAATTTTTATGGGATTTTCGGATTTTTGAATCAAAACACATTAAAACACCCCAAAACAGCCTAAAAACGCCTAAAAACAGCAAGAAACAACATTGGAAATTATGAGTGAGAGAACCCTACGAATTTGCATCAAAACACTTTGGTTACCCCCCCACACTTAAACCAAACATTGTCCTCAATGTTTTAAGCATAGACTCACACAAAAACACATAAACAAACAAACAACCACTAACAACCGAACATGGCAGAAACGAAATAAACAACAAAGATAAGGGTTTAGGAACGCAAATCTGGAATTGGAGTGCTCTCTAGGTCTTCCTTTGTCGAATGCATGGGTTGCCTCCCAAGAAGCGCTTGCTTTAACGTCTTCCAGCCGGACGGTACCTCCGTTTAAGCTTGACTATGTGCCACGGCATGGAGGGGTACCTCCTCCACGACATGCTCCTCAAACATCTCGTAATAGGGCTTCAATCGATGCCCATTCACTTTGAATTCTTGTTGCGTCCTTGCACTCTTGATTTGCACTGCACCATGAGGGAAAACATTAGTGACAATAAAAGGACCAACCCATTTGGAACGCAACTTACCCGGAAACAACCGAAGGCGAGAATTGAACAACAACACTTTCTGCCCAATATAGAACGTCTTGGCACGAATCATCTTGTCATGGAATGCCTTCGTCTTCTCCTTGTAAATCCTGGCATTCTCATAAGCTTCATGTCGGATTTCCTCAAGCTCACACAATTGGAGCTTCCTATGTAAACCTGCGGCATCAAGGTCCATATTAAACGTTTTGACGGCCCAGTGTGCACGATGCTCTAACTTGACGGGAAGATGGCATGGCTTCCCATAGATGAGCCGAAAAGGTGACATCCCAATGGGGGTTTTGTAGGCAGTGCGATACGCCCACAATGCATCGTTTAAGCGCAAACTCCAATCCTTCCTTGTAGGCCCCACGGTCTTCTCAAGAATCTGCTTGATTTCCCTATTCGAAACCTCGGCTTGCCCGCTCGTTTGAGGATGATAAGGTGTGGCCACCTTATGCGTGACATTGTATTTCTTGAGCAACGCCTCGATGGTTCGATTACAAAAATGGGAACCTCCATCACTGATGAGCACGCGTGGCATTCCGAACCTTGCAAAAATGTTAGTTTTCACAAAATCTGCAACCACTCGAGAATCATTAGTTCGGGTGGCTTTTGCTTCCACCCACTTCGACACATAATCCACAGCAAGTAATATATAAAGAAATCCATGTGACGAAGGAAAGGGACCCATAAAATCAATACCCCAAACATCAAATATTTCAACACTAAAAATGGGGGTTTGCGGCATTTGTTGTTTAGGACCTATATTGCCCGTTCTTTGGCATCTATCACAAGACATGCAAAATGTTCTAGCATCCCTAAAGATGGTAGGCCAATAGAAACCACATTCTAATACCTTAAGTGCTGTTCTATTAGTGCCAAAGTGTCCCCCACAAGCATAAGTGTGACAAAAGGTTAGAATAGCATTAAACTCAGAATCATGCACACACCTACGTATAACTTGGTCAGGGCAATATTTCCATAAATACGGGTCATCCCACACATAAAACCGTGCCTCTTTCTTCAATTTATCACCTTGGTGTTTAAGTAATTCACTAGGAACATGTTTAGACACCAAATAATTCACCAAATCAGCATACCATGGTTCACTTACCTTGACTGACATCAGTTGCTCATCTGGGAATGTCTCTATGATAGGCACGGCATCCTCCTCATGCACCATACGGCTCAAGTGGTCAGCCACCACGTTTTCACTTCCCTTCTTGTCCCGGATTTCGATATCGAACTCTTGGAGAAGAAGCATCCAACGAATGAGTAGTGGTTTGGCCTCCTTCTTGGTGAACAAGTACTTCAATGCTGCATGGTCAGTATAAATAATAACTTTAGTACCAAGCAAATAAGAACGAAATTTATCTAAAGCAAATACAACAGCTAGAAGTTCTTTTTCAGTGGTAGAATAATTCAATTGTGCATCATTTAAAGTCCGAGAGGCATAATAGATAGCATGCGGCCTCTTGTCCTTCCTTTGCCCCAAAACAGCTCCTAATGCATAATCGGAAGCGTCGCACATAAGCTCAAAAGGTAGGCTCCAATCCGGTGGAACTATGATAGGGGTCGAAGTTAGCATTTTCTTGAGGTGATTGAACGCCTTCTCACACTCCTCGTTGAAGTCAAATGCCACATCTTTCTGGAGGAGACGGCAAAGAGGGTTTGAGATCTTGGAGAAGTCCTTGATAAATCGCCTATAAAATCCTGCATGGCCAAGAAACGAACGAACCTCTCGAACCGAAGTAGGAGAGGGTAAGTAGCGTACAAGATCTATTTTCGATTTATCCACTTCAATTCCTCTTTCTGAAACAATATGCCCTAGAACTATGCCTTGTCTAACCATAAAGTGACATTTTTCCCAATTAAGCACTAGGTTAGTTTCTACACATCGTTTCAAAATTATTGTGAGATTGTCCAAACATCCATCAAATGAATCACCAAACACACTGAAATCATCCATAAATACCTCAATAATCTTTTCCACAAAATTTGAAAAGATACTTACCATACACCTTTGAAATGTGGCCGGAGCATTGCATAAACCAAAAGGCATGCGATGATAAGCAAAAGTACCAAAGGGGCATGTGAAAGTTGTCTTTTCTTGGTCATCAGGCGCTATGACAATCTGATTATATCCAGAATAACCATCAAGGAAACAATAAAAAGAATGACCGGCTAACCTTTCAAGCATTTGATCAATGAACGGCAAAGGGAAGTGGTCCTTCCTTGTGGTGGCGTTGAGCTTCCTATAATCAATGCACACTCGCCAACCTGTTTGGATACGGGTTGGCACAAGCTCATTCTCGGCATTCTTCACCACGGTCACTCCGGACTTCTTTGGAACACATTGCACCGGTGACACCCAACGACTATCAGAGATCGGATAAATCACTCCACAATCAAGAAGTTTGATAATCTCCTTTTTCACAACTTCCATCATTGGAGGGTTGAGACGGCGCTGAGCCTCTCGAGTTGGTTTAGCCCCCTCCTCTAGAAGTATGCGATGCATGCACGTAGTTGGGCTAATTCCCCTAATATCGGCCAAAGTCCACCCAATGGCCATCTTGTGCTCTTTCAACACTCGGATCAACTTCTCCTCCTCTATGGCCGTGAGTGATGAAGAGACAATGACGGGCAATGTCTCGTTGTCTCCCAGAAAGACGTACTTTAAATGATCGGGCAACAGTTTAAGCTCAAGTACGGGTGCCTGAATCACTGAGGGTAACATCTTATTAGTGGAAACTGGAATTGAAATTGGGTTAGAAGGCTTACCATGGTGTTGAGGGAGTGACTCAAGGGCAGCCACTATCTCGGCCTCCTCCTCACTTCTAGGCACGGCAAAACCAGATGTTTGCCCAATTCCTTGTGCAATTGTCGTTTCAAGTGTATCCCTCTCCAAACAATCGAGAAAATCCTGCGCCAAATCATCAATTATATCAATAGAAAAGCAAGAATGATCGTCCTTAGGAAATTTAATACTTTCAGAAAGATTAAAATCAATGACTTCCCCATCAAATTCCATCGTTAAAGTTCCTTTAAACACATCTATCTTGGTGCGGGCTGTTTTCATGAAGGGCCTCCCTAATAGAATCGGCAATGGGGTAGAATGGGGTGAATCCTCCATGTCAAGCACGTAAAAGTCCGCTGGAAAAATCAAATTACCAACCTGCACCAAAACATCTTCCAAAACACCCTTTGGGTATGCATTAGAACGATCGGCTAATTGAATTATCACACCATCATTTTTAAGCTCACCTAAGTTCATAGATGCATAAATCGAGTATGGCATGACATTAATCGAAGCCCCTAAGTCTAACATGCATTGTTCAAACTTAGTATTACCAATAACGCACGGAATTGTAAAACTACCCGGATCTTTGCATTTAGGGGGTAATTTCCTTTGTAACACAGCAGAGACGTTTTCACTTACCTGGACCACCTCTTTGTTCGAAATCCTTCTCCTTGTTGTACAAAGTTCTTTTAAGAACTTAGCATACCTCGGGACTTGCTTAATCGCATCAAGGAGCGGGATATTGACTTGAACTTTCCGAAAGGTCTCTAGAATGTCCTTCTCGGCTTCTTCCTTCTTCGATTGCCTAAACCTGCCAGGAAAGGGCACATTCAGTGGAATAGAACTAGAAAAAGTCGAATTTGGACTTACCTTGGTGGTTGAGGACGATTTAGGAGGGTTAGAGGGTGGCGGCAAGGATTGGTCATCCTTGGCCGTGGGTTTTTCTCTTTGTGCCTCCTCTTGCATCAACTTGTCCTCCTCGTCTTGACTTGATTTGGATGTATTTGAGTCCGCTCCAACCTGTTTACCACTTCTCAACATGATGGCCTTAGCGGTTTCAAATCCTCCCTTCGGGTTCACAACGGTTGAACTAGGCAATCTGCCTTGTTCTCTAATTTGCCCCATAAACTCTGCAATTTGACCCATTTGCTTCTCCAAGTTGTCCACCTGTTTGTCTTGGATTTGTCTCTCCTTATTTTGAGTTTGTACTTCCTGCGTCAAAGTAGTAAGTAACTTAACAACTTGATCATTATCCAAAGACGTACCTGAGGTTGGTGGGGCGGTTTGCACTTGGTTTTGATTGGGGACGAATGGCTTTGTATAAAAACCCGGTGGTTGCTGCCTAAATCCTCCTTGTTGTTGGGGTTGTTGAGGATCCCGCCATTTGAAATTTGGATGGTCTCTCCACCCCGGATTGTAGGAATTAGAGTATGGATCATGGCGTGGTTGATTTTGGTTCCCAAAACCCACGGCATTGGCAGCTTCCCAACCCCCATTCTCAATCAATTGAGGGCATTGATCATTGGCATGTCCTTGCATCGAGCACACGCCACACACACTTGGTCCATGAATCTTCATTCCCTCGGCTAACTGAGAAACAATAGAAGTAAGGTTAGCTAATTGGGATTGAATCTCGGGCATAGAACTTACCTTATTCACTTGTGGCCGTGGGGGGTCCCTTTGTCCAACACCTTCGTATTGTTGTGCATTATGTGCTCGGTTGGCAATTAGAACTTTTGCAGCCCCCGGAGTTTTATCCACCAACGCACCTCCCGCCGAGGCATCAAGCATTTGGCGTTCCATGGGAAGGAGTCCTTCGTAGAAGTATTGAATGAGTAGCTCCTCCTTCATTTGATGTTGTGGACAAGAAGCAACAAGTGATTTAAAACGTTCATAATAAGAAGGAAACGATTCACCTTGATTTTGTTGGATGCCACTAATCCGTTTCCTCAAGAGAATGACTCTTGAAGTTGGGAAAAACTTCTCCAAGAAAGCTCTTTTCATACTATCCCAAGATGTAACCGTTCCGGGTGCTAACTCGTAAAGCCAATCTTTCGCCTTTTCCAAAAGTGAGAATGGAAAGGCCTTCATCATCAGAATACTCCCATCAACATTGATGGGTGTCATGCTCGAACAAACAACCTCGAACTCCTTGAGATGCTTGTTGGGATCTTCCATGGAAAGCCCATGGTATTTCGGAATGTGGTGCAACAAGCTTGACTTCAACTCAAATTCGTTGGTCTTGCCTTGGGCAGCCGCGGGGTATTGAATGCATAATGGTGCGGCATTGGTCAACCCCGAGGCCGAAAGCTCTTTAATGGTCCGATTGTCCGCGGCCATAACTTCTTCTTCCTCTTCTTCAAACTCAGATTCGGCCTCTGAACTTGAACTAGGTTCACTAGGTTCGGGATGCCTCCTCTTTCTTCTCAAATCACGTTCAAAATCGTCGTTGAAATCCAATATGTGTGCATGCACAGTTTGAGAGCTCCGCGTCATGCACTAGTACCTAAACCAAGAAAACAAAACAAAATGAAAAACTAAGTAATTTATACTAAAACACACGGCAATAACACAAGGGATTAGCAATTTTGCTAATCCCCGGCAACGGCGCTAAAATTTGATGTGAAAATTAACTTGACACACAAATTAAACCCTATGGATGACAATTGTAGTATATGAGCAAATAGGGATCGTTCTAACCGGGGATTAACTAGGGATGCTAATCAATGTAAAACTGACTCAAGAACATAAAAATATAATGTAGAACACTAAACTAGACCCAATTAATGCAAAACTAGGGTTTAAAACACCTAAACAAACTAAAAACTCAAAACAGCAACTAAAAGGCTCAAAACTGCCTTAAAACCACTTTCTGGGCAGTTTTGAGTACCTAACACTAGTTTGGACGAATTTGGACTATGACTTGACTCAAAACACTTAAAAACACAACTAAATGGATTTCTAACTAATCTAACACTTTAAAATAAATGGGGGAATGATTTTGACGAAATTAAAACTTTAAAACTCAAACTTTAAAAACAAATGTAAAGCAAAACAGATTGTGATTAAATAGAATGGTGAGAAGCTAGTTAGAGGGTTCCTTATCCACACATGAAGTCAAAAACCCAAAGGGATTGGGAGATAATGTGCAGCAGAAGGAGTGTGAAAAGATAAGGCTTCTAGACACCAAAAATCCCAAGGGAAATAGGAATTAGGTGCGGCAAGGATCTAGGGTTCTAGAAGGATAATGCAAGGCAGATTTTTAGGCTTCTAGAAAGGTTCTTAGGTGTCATCTTGATAGGATAAGATAAGGTCATCTAGAAATCCCATTTTAAGCATCCTAATCTAATTAGAAACCCTCATAAGTGGCTGGAATGTGGATAGTTTAGGATAAGGATAAGATAGGATAGGATAAGGTTTGATTGGATAAGATAAGCTAAGATAAGGTTATGGATGAGGTTTTGGATAATACTCCTTATCTTGAGCTGATTCTTTGGCTTTAATTCTTCTTCTTCATGTAGGAAACCTTGCTTGAGTAGGAAACTTCATATATCTAGGAATCCATCTTCAATTAGGACTCCTTTAGTGATTAGGAATCCCAATTCATTTAGGAATCCTTCATTCAAGTCATTTCCTTCTTCAACTAAGAAACTTTGTATCTTCAATTCTTCAACTTTGAAACGCCTTCCTAGCTTCACCAATTCCTCAAATTCGTCTATCCCTTGTGCTTCATGTGCATGAACTCCATTTTAGCCCAATTTTGCTCCAAAATGCTCCAAATTGCATCCTTTTGCTCACTTTGTCTCTAAAACCTGAAAACACATGAAAATAGCTTAAAAGACTAACTTAACTAAGAAAACACAACATAAATGCATAAGAACTAACTAATTAAGGCGCATAAATATGCTCCTATCAAGAACACCATGAGAAAAAAAGTTCATGTTGCTGCCACTTCATCACAGCACCAAGGTAAGGCACCTAGTCCAAATCCAATTCCCATTAAAGTTGATAGGTGGTTTCCTTCTTTGGTGCAGGCACCCAAGCAAATCTCCGATGGTGGGCGCATGAACATGAACCTTAGGCAACACAACGCACCCATCAACAAACATCACTATCCATTTCCGTTCAAGGATGCAATGTACAAGAACTTTGTGGGGCAGGTTGTGGAGGAGATCCCACTCCATGCCGTGGGCTCCAATGGGGCATGATTGTGTTTTTCGTCCGGCTGTACGACGTTAAAGAAAGCGCTACTTGGGAGGCAACCAATGCAATTCAACAAAGGAAGACCAAGGAATTACTCCAATTCCAGATTTGCGTTCCTAAACTCTTCACTTTGTTATTTATTTCGAATCTGCCTATTTGGTTGTTTTAGTTGCTGTTTGTGTGTTTCTTTTTGTTTAGTGTGATTTTATGCTTGAAACATTGAGGACAATGTTTGATTTAAGTGTGGGGGGGTAACTAAGCGTTTTAGATGCAAATTCGTGGGATTTTATCACCCTCAACTTGAAGACTTGTTCCTTGCTGTTTTTAAGTGTTTTTGAGCAGTTTTGATGTGTTTTAGTGTGTTTTGAAGTAAAAATCCGAAAATCACATAAAAATTTGAAAAATTTGTTTTAAAAAAACCCAAAAAGAGTTGTTTTTGTGTGTTTGTTTGTGTCTTAGGGTACCTTCCAACACAATGATGAGGATTCGGTTTGTAATTACATGGCTGTTAAAGAGAGTGATTAACATGGATGAAAGTTTGATTTACTCTTTGTTTATGCTTGGTTGTGGTTATAACTTATGAATTCACATGCAATCATAAAAGAAAAAATCAGTTTTTGTAACATGCTTGAAGGAAGGAACTCAAACTAACGCTACAACCTTGTGAGACTTGAGCCTAAACGTTTATTTGGAGACTTAAAATCTGTGCATTCTTTGTTTTCTAAGTCGTTGCATGATCTCATTATTCCTTGCTTGGTTGCTACTTAGAAGGCGTTTCATCATTTAGTTCCAAATGCTAGAACTCATGCCCATTTCATTCAAAGCATGTCATTGAATTGCATAACACATATTCAAGATAAAGTTGTGTAGTGACCACCACCATAGCCAAAAAGCCGTAAATCCCCTCTGTTCTTATGTTTTGTAGGTTTTTAACCCCGTTGAGCCTTGTTTAGCCTATTCTTTGTTAACCCATGTTTTCCTCACCTAGCCTAGATTAGGACCATCCATACCCTTGTTCTTAAAGCCTAGTAAAGCATGATTCGAATTGAATTCCTGTTGATCTATGTTAGCAGAAAACAAGTGTGGGGGAAGTGTTTTTCATGAGGAATTGTGTGCCATAGGAACGGCAAAGAAAAGAAAAGAAAAAAAAAATTCGTGGAAAAAGAAAAAAATTGAAGAAAAAAAAATATATGAAAAGTTTGAAAAAAAAAAAGAGTTGAAAAGTTGAGAAAACGAGTTCCAAAGTATTGTTTGTTGAAGTGAGGGTCCAAAACAATGAATTCGGCCCTAAGGAGTTGTTTAAGTCTCCCCCTTGTGTGTTAAAGTTAACTTCTGCACTCTAAGTGAATTTGAAGTCTCAATTTCATTACTTTGCTTACTATCGCTTGAAGAACGATTGTTTTCCCTACCCTTTCTTTGTTAACCAAAACCCCAAGCCCCGTTACAACCCTTAACTTCTATCTTGAGTGTTTGTATTTCAATTTGTGGAGTTTGAATTTGGTATGAGCATATGGTGTCACTGGTTCTCGCATCTAAGTAGTAGCATTCCATTCCTGAGATCATATCTAAACATGCTTCTTAACTCTAGAAATTGCGTTCTTTGTGATACATATATGTGAGCATTCGTTTTCATATCTACATCAATCTTCTCACATATGACTAGTGTAGGGAGTGTAGTTAGAAAATCTGAGTGAAAGTAGAGTGTATATCTTGTAAGGAATTGAGGGAATTCTCTAAGGCATGTTACTACATTCAAAGCATTGTTTTAATTGATTACTTGTGAACTAATAAGTAGTGGCTTTAATTAAGTACGTGCTTGTGTAAAGACGACTCAAATCGGTGGGGATAACAATCTTTAACATGTCATGTGCATTGGAAATCCCTGAGGCAAACGTTGGAAGGTTTAGGTTTGTTTTGGTTAATTTGTTTCGTTTTGTTTCCTTTCTTTTGTTTGTTTTGCTCGAGGACTAGCAAAAGCTAAGTGTGGGGGAATTTGATAGGAGCATATTTATGCGCCTTAGTTAGCTAGTTCTTATGCATTTCCATGGTGTTTTCTTAGTTAACGTAGTCTTTTAAGCTAGTTTTATGTGTTTTCAGGTTTTAGAGACAAAGTATGCAAGGAAGTGCAAAATGGAGCATAATTGAGCTAAAATGGCGTTTTTACTTATGGTGCACATGGAATGGACGAGTTGAAGGTCAAAGGGAGCTTAAGAAATGAAGAAATGAAAGTGAAGAACAAAGAATTCAGAATTAGAACCCAAAGTTTCTAAAGTTGGAAGTTTCTATTCTTGGAGGTTTCCATTTGTGAGAGTTTCTATTCTTGGCTTTGGGCTTCTAGATGACCCATCCTTACATTCTTGGACATTGCCGCACCATAGGCCCATCTCTAAACCCTAACCCTAGCCGCACCTTAGGCCTTATTCCCACTAAAAATCTGATTGTTTTAACCTAATTTCTGGTGGATTTGGGCTTCTAGAAACCCTAATCTGATTACCCTAGGGTTTTGGATGCCTATATATACTCATTATAACCCCTAGATCAGATCACCACCTCTCATACACAATCATTCACGCCAGAAATCTGCCCTTGCATTCTGCCGCACCTTCCCATCACCAAAGTCCCAAAATTCTGCCCAAAAATCATCCCTAGCCGTACCCCCATCAACCCTAAACCTTTCCCTACCATTCCCCATCCATTCTACACCCTAAATACCACCCAAAACCTGTTCTAAACTTCTCTGCCGCAGCAAGGAGGAAAGGGAAATCATTGATGATCTTGCTGCCAAGTTGGAGTCTTCTAGGTGTTTTCTTTCTTTGGGTTTTAATTTCTAAATTCATGTATCTTTGCTTTGCGAGTATGAGGAACTAAACCCCTCTTAGTTAGGGGGTAATTCGAAACCATGTACATGCTTGCGATATGATTTGATTACATTCAGTTGTTATTTCATAAGTTGTGGATTCAATTCGTTCATCTATTTGATTGATAACTTATTTGTGTATGTTGATTGAGAGTGCACACTTAGTTTTCATGCATGAATATGATGCTAGATTATGAGGGAGTTTCACCTAATAGTTACAATCTTATAATCACAAGTAGTGAAGGTCGCTTGAAAACGATCGCGTTGAATGAATTCTTGGCATAAGTTTCATGCAATTCATAGTAACGAATGCTTCGTCAATGCTTATGTTTTTCATAGAACTTAATGATTCTTGCTTGTATCTCTATTATGCAATTCATGTAGGGAACTTGTAGGGAATGCTTTGGGTTGTCGTATGCAATCATCCAACTCAATAACTCGTGGAAAAACTGAGGGTTAATTAGTGCAATTCACGGTTAATTTGGGGCGTTGAGTATTCATAATTTATTGGAAGAACAACTGAAAATCGTTTTGTTTGCAAGTGTGACATGTGTGGAGAAGAACCTCCTAACTAGCCTTTTATCCATCCTTTTCATCCAAAAACGTTTTACAATCTGTTTTGTTTTAAAGTTTCTGTTTTGTTTTCAATTTTCGTCCAAAACAAGTCCCCCTTTATTTTGAAGTCTTAGATTAGTTAGAATATGTTTTGATTTGTGTTTCTAAGTGTTTTGATTCAAGTCTTCACCCAATTTCGTCCAAGTTCTTGTTAGGTTCTCAAAACTGCCCAGAAAGTGGTTTTAGGCAGTTTTGAGTCATTAGGTTGCTGTTTTGAGTTTTGTGTGTTGTTCAAGTGTTTTAAACTTTAGTTTTGCATTCTTTGAGTCTAGTTTAGTGTTTTAAACTTTGTTTTTATGTTTTTAAGTCAGTTTTCAAGTGTTTAGCAATCCCTCCTAATCCCCGGTCTAGAACGATCCCTACTTACATCTTTACTACAATTTGACAAAAAGAGGGTTTAATTTGTGTGCTTATCTATTTCGCATCAGCATGCAGAAATTAACTTTTAAACACAAAGGGAAGATTCAACAACAATTAGGGCCGAATTCACTGTTTTGGACCCTTCCTTCAACAAACAACACTTAAGAACTCTTTTTCCCATCTTTTCAACTCCTTTTCATTCTTTTCACAACTTTTTCGTTCTTTTTTTTTTCTTTTTAATTTCCACGAAATTTTTCTTTTTCTTTTCTTTTTCGTGCCTCATTCAAGACTTTGGCACACCCACAACAAAACTCACTTCCCCCACACTTGTTTTCTGCCAACAATGACCAAAAGGAATTCATTTTGAGTCATTCATTACTATGCTTCAAGAACGAAGGTATGGATGGTCCTAATCTAGGCTAGGTGAGGATAATGTGGGTTAACGAAGAAAACATAGGCTAAACAAGGCTCAACGGGGTTAAAACCTACAAAAACGACTGCATGGAATGAAGGTTTTTTGGCTATGGTGGTAACTACTAACTTCATCTTGAATATGTGTTATGTAATTCAATAACATGTTTTGAATGAAATTGGCATGAGTTCTAGCATTTGGAACTAAATGATGAAACGCCTTCTAAGTAATAACCAAGCAAAGAATAATGAGATCATGTAACGACTTTAGAAAACAACAATGCACAGATTTTAACTCTCCAAATAAACGTTTAGGCTCAAGTCTCACAAGGTTGTAGCGTTTGTTTGAGTTCCTTCCTTCAAGCATGTTACAAAAACTAATTTTTTTTTCTTTATGATTACATGTGAATTCATAAGTTATAACCACAACCAAGCATAAACCAAAGAGTAAATCAAACTTTTATCCATGTTTATAACTCGCTTTAACAATCATGCAATTACAAACCGAATCCTCATCATTGTGTTGGAAGGTACCCTAAGACACAAACAAACACACAAAAACAACTCTTTTTGGGTTTTTAAAACAATTTTTTCAAAATTTTCGGATTTTTGAATCAAAACACACTAAAACAGCTTAAAAACACTTAAAAACAGCAAGGAACAACATTTAGAAGTTATGAGTGATAAACCCTACGAATTTGCATCAAAACACTTTGGTTACCCCCCCACACTTAAATCAAACATTGTCCTCAATGTTTCAAGCATAGATGCACACAAATAACAAACAAACAAACCAAACAACATCTAAACAACCTAATATGGCAGAAACGAAATAGCAACAAAGAGAAGGGTTTAGGAACGCAAATATGGAATTGGAGTGCTTTCTCGGTCTTCCTTTGTTGAATGCATGGGTTGCCTCCCAAGTAGCGCTTTCTTTAACGTCTTGCAGCCGGACGATGCTCCATTGAAGGTTTATGGAACCCCACGGCATGGAGGGGTTTTTCTACAACCTATCCTACGAATTACTTCATTCTTTGGGTCCTTGAATGGGATGGGATAATGATCCTTTCTTATTGTCATGTTTTGCTTCTCTAAATCAACACGAACTCTCCCACCACGTTGTCTTCGATTAGATACCTGCACCATACAAGGTAACAACCTATTAGTTGAAATGGGAATCAAATTTGGAATAGGTGGCTTACCTTTGTACGGCAAAGAAGTGGTAGCACTATGGACATATGCACAAGGGGTGCACTCGGCCAGATTTGGTGATTTCAAGGTTGGGGCCGTGCACTCTTTGTTGTTCACTCCAATTCCTTCCTCGATGGTGGGTTGTGGTACATTCTTGTTGACTAGTGTTGAACATTCCTGCCCTATATTTTCAATTACATTAATAGCACAACAAGAACGAACATCATTAGTATTCTCAACCGATTCAGAAATCTTAAAGTTAATCATATCACCACCAAAGGCCATAGTTACTGCTCCCTTGGCCACGTCAATCTTGGTTTGAGCCGTTTTCATGAATGATCGTCCAAGTAAGAGTGGTGATGGTGGAGAGTGGGTTGAGTCCTCCATATCAAGCACATAGAAATCTGCAGGAAAAATCAAATGGTCTACCTGCACCAAAACATCTTCCAACACTCCTTTGGGATATGCATTAGATCGATCGGCTAATTCAATAATAACACCATCATTTTTAAGCTTTCCTAGATTCATAGATGCATAAACAGAATATGGCATGACATTTATAGATGCACCTAAATCTAACATAGCATGATCAAACCTCGTATTGCCAATAACACAAGGGATAGTGAAACTACCTGGATCTTTGCATTTAGGTGGTAACTTTCTTTGCAACAATGCAGATACATTCTCACTTACGTGTACCACCTCCTTCTCCCGTATCCGTTTCCTTGTTGTACAAAGCTTCTTCAAAAACTTGGCATACTTCGGGATTTGCTTTATAGCATCAAGGAGTGGGATATTGACATGCACCTTCCTAAACGTCTCGAGAACGTCCTTCTCCTCTTCTTCGTTCTTGGCTTGCAAAAATCTGCTAGGAAACGGTACATTCGGAGGAATGACATTAGAATTAACTTGAATTGGACCTTCCTTACCTATGGTGGCCGAATTGGAATGCTTGGGTGGTTGCGGCATTGTTGGTTCCACCTTGGCCGTGAGTGGCCTTTGCTCCTCCTCTTCAATTCTCAACTCTTCCTCCTCGTTGGAACGTGACTTGGATGGTTTGAGGTCAGATCCGACTTGCTTTCCACTTCGCAAATACATAGCTTTTGCAGATTCGAATCCACCTTTCGGATTGACCACCGTTGAGCTAGGCAACCTTCCTTGCTCACAAAATTGCCCCATGAACTCGGCAATTTGTCCCACTTGCTTCTCCAAGTTGTCCACCCTCTTGTCTTGGATTTGCCTCTCTTTGTTTTGAGTTTGGACTTCCTGCGTCAAAGTAGTAAGTAATTGAAAAATCTTATCATTATCACTTGAATCACCTGCATTGCTTTGGGCAGGTTGTGCTTGGGCTTGTGGTGGTGCTAACGGCTTTTGATAGAAACCTGGGGGTTGTTGCCTAAATCCACTTTGATGTTGGCCTTGTTGGGGGTCTCGCCATTTGAAATTCGGATGATCATGCCAACCGGGATTGTAAGTATTGGAAAACGGATCACCACGTGATTGGTATTGGTTGCCATATCCCACGGCATTGAGTGTCTCCCACCCTCCATTCTCGATCAATTGTGGGCACTTGTCCGTATGGTGGTTTTGCATGGAGCATACGCCACAAGAAGCTACGGTTTTGACTTTTGGACTTTCCACCACCTGAGAAAGCAACGTAGTAAGGTTAGCCATTTGATTTTGAAGTTCGGTTATGGCACTTACCTCATTGACTTGATGTTGCCGTGGCATGCTCCTTTGTCCAACACCTTCGTATTGTTGAGCGTTCAACGCTCAATTAGCAATCAACATCTTTGCAGCCGTAGGGGTCTTGTCCACCAATGCTCCTCCCGCTGAGGCATCTAGCATTTGACGTTCAATTGGTAGAAGTCCCTCGTAGAAGTAGTTCCTCCTTCATTTGATGCTGTGGACATGAAGCAACAAGAGATTTAAAACGTTCATAATACGTGGGAAAGGATTCACCTTCATCTTGTTGAATGCCACTTATCCTTTTGCGTAGGAGGATGACTCGAGAAGTTGGGAAAAACTTCTCCAAGAAAGCTCGTTTCATGCTCTCCCATGATGTGACAGTTCCGGGAGCCAATTCGTACAACCAATCTTTCGCCTTCTCTAGGAGAGAAAAGGGAAAGGCCTTCATCTTCAAGATGCTCTCATCCACGTTCACCGGAGTCATGCTTGAGCAAACGACTTCAAACTCCTTCAAGTGCTTGTTCGGATCTTCCATGGACAGCCCATGGTACTTCGGAATGTGATGTAACAAGCTTGACTTCAATTCGAACTCGGCAGTTTTGTCCGGAGCCGCCCTAGGGTATTGGATACATAGAGGTGCGGCATTATCCAATCCCGAAGCGGAAAGCTCCTTGATCGTTCGGTTGTCCACTGCCATGTCTTCCACTTCCCCGGCAACGGCGCCAAAATTTGATATGATATTAACTAGCACTCAAATTAACCCTCTTTCATCTCAACTCACGCTCAAAATCGTCGTCAAAGTCTAAAATATGTTCGTGAACCGGATTAGAACTCCGAGTCATAAACAAGTACCTAAAACAAGAAACAAAATAACATAAGAATCTGATCTAATAAGAAAAACGAAAATAACAATCCAAGGGATTAGCAAAGTTGCTAATCCCCGGCAACGGCGCCAAAATTTGATATGATATTAACTAGCACTCAAATTAACCCTCTTTTTATCAATTCAATTGTAGTAAGTATGTAAGTAGGGATCGTTCTAGGCCGGGGATTAGGAGGGATTGCTAAATCACTTGAAAACTGACTCAAAAACGTAAAAACAAAGTTTAAAACACTAAACTAGACTCAAAGAATGTAAAACTATAACTTAAAACACCAAAACAAACCAAAAGACTCAAAATAACACAAAAACACTCAAAACTGCCTTAAAACCACTTTCTGGGCAGTTTTGAACTCTAAACAAGATTTTGACGAAAATAGGTTTTAACTTGACTCAAAACACTTAAAAACACAAACTAACACACTCTCTAACTAATTTGACACTTGAAAACAAAGGGGGATTTGGTTTTTACGAAATTGAAACAAAACATAAACTTGTAAATCAAAACAGATTTTAAAACGAATTTGATTGAATTGAATGGATAGAAAGCTAGCTAAGGGGTTCATCTCCACACATGTTATACTTGCATTCAAAACGATTTCCAATTGGTTTTCAATAACCCATGAATTCTCAACGCCCCAAGTTAATTAGGTCCGCTTAAATTAACCTTCAGATTTTCCTAACGTTATTGAATTGGATGATTGCATACGACAACCCAAAGCATTCCCCACAAGTCCCCTACATGATTGCATAATAGAGATACAAGCAAGAATCATTAAGTTCTATGAAAACCATAAGCATTGACGAAGCACTTGTTACTATGATTGCATGAAACTTATGCCAAGAATTTACTTAACACGATTGAGATCATCAACCTTTACTACTTATGAATATAAGTCCATAACGATTAGTTGAAATTTCCTTATATCCTAGCATCAAATTCATGCATGCAAATTAAGTGTCGACCCTCAACCAACATACACAAATCAGTTTTAATTCTTGTAGATAAGTAAATTGAATTCACAACTTATGAAACGCAATTAGAAGTAATCAAATCATATAGCAAGCATAAACATGGTTTCGAATCCCCCCCTAGCCAAGGAGGGGTTTAGTTCCTCATACTCGCAAAGCAAAGATACATAAATTTAGAAATTAAAATCCAAAGAAAGAAAACACCTAGAACGCTCCAACTTGGCAGCAAGCGCATCCAAGAATTTTCCTTCCTCCTTGCTACGGCAGAGAACTTTATAACAGGTTTTGGGTGGTATTTATGGTGTAGAATGGATGGGGAATGGTATGGAAAGGTGTAGGGTTGATGGGTGGTGCGGCTAGGGATGATTTTGGGCAGAAAATATGGAATATGGTGGTTGAAAGGTGCGGCAAAGAGAGCCTCTTTGTTTCTGACGTGAATGATGTATATGGGAGGTGATATCTCCGGCCAAAAGGGTTTAATGAGTATATATAGGCACTTCAAAACCCTAGCAATCAGATTAGGGTTTCTAGAAGCCCAAATCCACCAGAAATTAGGTTAAAACAATCAGATTTTTAGTGGGAATAAGGCCTAAGGTGCGGCTAGGGTTAGGGTTTAGAGATGGGCCTTCTAGAATGCCTTGCAAGGCAAGGAAATCAGATATTCTAGAGGCCTAGGTGCGGCTAGGGTTAGGGTCCACAAGGAATTAGGGTTTAGGTCATCTAAAAGCCCAAAGCCAAGAATAGAAACTCTCGAAAATGGAAACCTCCAAGAATAGAAACTTCCAACTTTAGAAACTTTGGTTTCCAATTCTGAATTCTTTGTTCTTCACTTTCATTTCTTCATTTCTTAAGCTCCTTTGACCTTCAAACTCGTCCATTCCTTGTGCTCAAAGCATGTACTTTCCAATCTAAGCTCCATTTTGCTCCAAAAGGCTCCAATTTGCATCCTTTTATGTAATATGCCCTTAAACCTGAAAACATATGAAACTAGCTTAAAAGACTACTTTAAACTAAGAAAACATAACAAAAATGCATAAGAACTAGTTAACTAAGGTGCATAAATATGCTCCTATCATTGTAGGGAAGTTTCGAGACCAAGGCCAACTTCCTAGTTCTACCATTCCAAATCCGAAGGGAGGGTTCGAAAGCGCAAAAGCCATATTGTTGAGAAGTGGAAAAGAAGTTGGGGAAGGTTCTAAACCATCAACATCAGGTCTCAAGGAGGATGAAAAACTGAAATTTGAAGAGGAGGAAGAAGGCTAGCCCACAGCAAAGGTGGAAACACCTTTGCCGCAAGCTTCTAACACCCCAAAGTTGTCCAATCTGTCCAATACGGGTAAGAGTGTGTCAAATTCAGTTCCTACTAATGTTTTTCCTTCGAATGTTCCTTTTCCTAGTAGGTTTATGCAAACAAAGAAGGAAGAAGCTGAAAAGGACATCCTTGAGACATTTAGGAAAGTTCAAGTTAACATACCCCTTTTGGATGCAATCAAGCAAGTCCCGAGATATGCCAAGTTTTTAAAGGAGTTGTGCACCACTAGGAAGAGGATTTCGACCAAGGAGGTTGGAAAGGTAGGTGAAAATGTCTCCGCCATCTTGCAAAGCAAACTACCCCCAAAATGCAAAGATCCGGGTAGTTTTACAATTCCTTGTGTCATTGGTAACACTCGCTTTGAATCTGCCATGTTAGACTTAGGTGCTTCTATAAATGTTATGCCATATTCAATTTATGCATCTATGAATTTAGGAGTGTTGAAAAATGATGGTGTGATCATACAATTGGCTGATAGATCTAATGCCTATCCAAAGGGTGTTTTGGAAGATGTTTTAGTGCAGGTAAATCATTTAATCTTCCCGGCGGATTTCTATGTGCTCGAAATGGATGAATTGGACCATGCCCCTTCATTGCCCATCCTCCTTGGAAGGCCATTCATGAAAATGGCCCGGACTAAGATTGACGTGTTTAATGGAACTTTGTCCATGGAATTTGATGGGGAAGTTGTTAATTTCAATCTTTCTGATTCTATTAAGTACCATAGTGAGGACCATTCATGTTTCTCTATTGATATAATTGACTCTTTGGCGCAGGTATATCTTGAAGATTTGAATGACGATGCGCTTGAAAAAGTCATTACAAGAGGCATGGAACTCAAAACCAAAGGGGCAGAACATATGCTAACCCACGGCATACATGAACCAATCCATGTCGTGCCTCCTAGTGAGGAATTCATTGAGTTGGTTGCTGCCCTTGAGTCATTACCTAAGCATGGTGGTAAGTCTCCTAACTTCGATTCAATTCCCATTTCGACTAACAAGTTGCTTCCATCCATAATTCAGGCTCCCATCCTTGATCTCAAACCCTTACCAAGCCATTTGAAGTACATTTTCTTGGGGGAAAACGAGACCTTACCTGCCATTATTTCCTCATCCCTCACGGCACAAGAAGAAGAGAAACTAGTGCGTGTTTTGATGCGAAATAGATAAGCACACAAATTAAACCCTCTTTTTGTCAATGATGTAAAATATATAAGCACTCAAATTAAACCCTCTTTTTATCAATTGTAGCAATGTATGTAAGTAGGGATCGTTCTAGACCGGGGATTAGGAGGGATTGCAAAATCACTTGGAATTGACTCAAAAACGTAAAAAAAAGTTTTAAAACACTAAAATAAACTCAAAGAATGCAAAACTAAACTTTAAAACACCAAAACAAACCAAAAGACTCAAAACAGCACCAAAACACTCAAAACTGCCTTAAAAACACAATCTGGGCAGTTTTGGACACTAAGCACCAAACTGGACGAATTTGGGTTTTAACTTGACCTAAGACACTTAAAAACACAAACTAAACATTTACTGACTAATTTTGACACTTTAAAACAAAGGGGGATTGGTTTTGGACGAATTTAAAAACAAAACAAACTTTGTAAATTAGAACAGATTGTAAAAATGAATTTGATTTAAATGGGTGAATGGAAGGCTAGCTAAGGGGTTCATCTCCGCACATGTTATACTTGCATACAAAACGATTTCCAATTGCTTTTCAATAAACCATGAATTCTCAATGCCCCAAGTTAATTAGGTCCGCTTAAATTAACCCTCAGATTTTCCTAACGTTATTGAATTGGATGATTGCATACGACAACCCAAAACATTCCCCACAAGTCCCCTACATGATTGCATAATAGAGATACAAGCAAGAATCATTAAGTTCTATGAAAACCATAAGCATTGACGAAGCACTTGTTACTATGATTGCATGAAACTTATGCCAAGAATTTACTTAACGCGATTGAGATCATCAACCTTTACTACTTGTGAATATAATTCCATAACGATTAGGTGAAATTTCCTTATATCCTAGCATTCAATTTATGCATGATAATTAAGCGTGCACTCTCAACCAACACACACAAATCAATGTAATCCACATAGATAAGTAAATTGAATTCACAACTTATGAAACGCAATTAGAAGTAATCAAATCATAACGCAAGCATAAACATGTATTTCGAATCCCTCCCTAGCCAAGGGGGGGTTTAGTTCCTCATACGCACAAAACAAAGAGAATTGAATTTAAACATTGAAATCAAAGGAAAAGAAACACCTAGAAATTCCAGCGACGCGAACTTGAATTGCATGAATCTTCCGAGCTTCCTTCTCCCCCTCCTTGGTGCGGCAAGGACTTTGGACAGGTTCTTTGGGGTTATGGATGATGTAGAATGGATGGAGGATGTGTGATGGTGTTTAGGGTTGATGGGTGGTGCGGCTAGGAGCAAGGAATGATTTCTGGCGTGAATTGTGAATTGTGGTGATTGGTGTTCTGATTTAGGGGTTAATAGGAGTATATATAGGCACTTAAAACCCTAGGGTAATCAGATATGGACTTGGATAACCCAAATCCACAAGGAAATAGGTCTAAACAATCAGATTTTGCAAAGGAAAAAGGGTCCTAGGTGCGGCAGGGATAGGATAAGGTGATAAGGTTTCTAGAATGCCTTGCAAGGCAAGGAACTAGGCATCTAGAAGCTAGGGTGCGGCACCAATGTAGGGATTTAAGGATAGGGCTTCTAGAAAGCCCCAAAACTGATAGGAATTGCATGAAACCCACGACAAGGATGTAAACTTTCTAGAAACTTCTCATTTGTGTCCTACAACACTTAGGAGTCCTTCTAGCATTAGGAAAACATGTCTCAATCCTCCCTTGACTTGGAATTCTTCTCCTTCTTCATCTTGGATTCCTTTTCCTTCTTGGACTTGGAAAACTTCTTTGTTGCTGAAACTTGATGCCATTTGGATTTAACTTTCCTACTTCAAGTAGGAAACCTTGTTTGAGTAGGAAACATCATCTTCAAATCTTCAATTTCGTCCATCCTCTTGGCTCCAAGCATATGACATTCATTCCAAGCTCAACTTTGCTCCAAAATGCTCCAAAATGCATCCTTTTGCATACTTTGCCCTTAAAACATGAAAACACATAAAACTAGCTTAAAAGACTACTTTACTAAGCAAAAACACTATAAATGTACAAGAACAAGCTAAACTAAGGCGCATAAATATGCTCCTATCAAATTCTCCCACAGTTAGCTTTTGCTAGTCCTCGAGCAAAACAAAACGAAACAAAAGAACAAAACGAAATAAAACAAGTAAAACAACCTAAACCTTCCAACAATCGCCTCAGGGATTTCCAATGCACATGACATGTTAAAAATCATCATTCCCACAGATTTTAGCCATCTTTACACTCAAGCCCATACTTAATCATAGTCACTACTTACTAGTTCACATTTAACCAATTAAAACAATGTTTTGAATGTAGTAACATGCCTTAGAGAATCCCTCAATTCCTTACTAGATATGCACTCTATTTTCACTCAGATTGTCTAACTACACACCCTACACTAGTTATATGTGAGAAGATTGATGTAAAAATAAAAACGAATGCTCTCATTTTTTTCTCTTCTTTGCCGTGCCTCATTCAAGACTTTGGCACATCCCTATATCATTAATCCTTCCCCCACACTTGTTTCCCGCACACATTGATCAAAAGGAATTCATCTTGCATTATGCTTTACTACGTTTTAAGAACAAGGGTGTGGATGGTCCTAATCTAGGCTAGGTGAGGCTAATGTGGTTAACAAGGAAAATAGGCTAAATGAGGCTCAACGGGGTTAACACCTACAAAACATAATGGAATAGGGATATACGGCTTTTGGGCTATGGTGGACACTACACAACTTAATCTTGAATATGTGTTATGCAAATCAATGACATGTTTTGAATGAAATGGGCCTGAGTTCTAGTGTTTGGTTCTAAGTGATGAAACGCCTTCTAAGTAGCAACCAAGCAAAGAATAATGAGATCATGCAACGACTTTAGAAAACAAAGAATGCACAGATTTTAACTCTCCAAATAAACGTTTAGGCTCAAGTCTCACAAGGTTGTAGCGTTAGTTTGAGTTACTTCCTTCAAGCATGTTACAAAAACGGATTTTTACTTTATGATTACATGTGAATTCATAAGTTATAACCACAACCAAGCATAAACCAAAGAGTAAATCAAACTTTTATCCATGTTTATAACTCTCTTTAACCGTCACGCAATTACAAACCGAATCCTCATCATTGTGTTGGAAGGTACCCTAAGACACAAACAAACACACAAAAACGACTCTTTTTGGGTTTTTTAAAACAAATTTTTCAAATTTTTATGGGATTTTCGGATTTTTGACTCAAAACACATTAAAACACACCAAAACAGCTTAAAAAGGCTTAAAAACAGCAAGAAACAACATTTGAAATTATGAGTGATAAACCCTACGAATTTGCATCAAAACACTTTGGTTACCCCCCCACACTTAAATCAAACATTGTCCTCAATGTTTCAAGCATAGACTCACACAAATAACAAACAAACAAACAAAACAACATCTAAACAACCTAACATAGCAGAAACGAATCGAAGAACAAAGAGAAGAGTTTAGGAACGCAAATCTGGAATTGGAGTGCTCTCTATGTTCTCCTTTGTTGAATGCATGGGTTGCCTCCCAAGTAGCGCTTGCTTTAACGTCGTACAGCCGGACGAAGACCTTATTCACTCCTTACTAGGGCCCACGGCATCCAAGGGTATGTCATCCACGGCATGCTCCACAAAGGTGTCATAATAGGGCTTCAAACGATGCCCGTTCACCTTGAATTCTTGTCCTGTTTTCAAGCTTTGGATTTGGACTGCACCATGAACAAAAACATTAGTAATAACAAACGGTCCAATCCACTTAGAACGTAACTTACCGGGAAACAAACGTAAACGGGAATTGAACAATAGCACTTTCTGCCCAATTGAGAATGATTTCCCACAGATCATGTTGTCATGGAAAGCTTTGGTTTTTTGCTTGTAAATGCTTGCATTATCGTACGCCTCGTGCCGTATCTCATCAAGCTCATTCAATTGCAATCTCCTTTGACTTCCCGTGTCATCGAGGTTCATGTTAAACTTCTTGATGGCCCAAAGTGCTTTGTGCTCCAATTCAACGGGAAGATGGCACGCCTTGCCATAGACAAGTCGGAAGGGGGACATCCCAATGGGGGTTTTGTACGCCATACGATACGCCCAAAGTGCATCATCTAATCGTAAGCTCCAATCCTTCCGTGTTGGCCCAACTGTCTTCTCAAGTATTTGCTTGATCTCTTGGTTGGAAACCTCGGCTTGGCCAGTCGTTTGAGGATGGTAAGGTGTAGAAACCTTATGGGTGACACTGTATTTCCTAAATAACGCTTCAATGGTCCGATTGCAAAAATGTGACCCTCCATCACTAATGATCACTCATGGCATTCCAAACCTTGCAAAAATGTTAGTTCTAATAAAATCTGCAACCACTTTAGAATCATTAGTCCGGGTGGCCTTGGCTTCCACCCATTTCGACACATAATCAACCGCAAGCAAAATATACATGAAACCATACGATGAAGGGAAGGGACCCATAAAATCAATACCCCAAACATCAAAAATTTCAACATTTAGGATAGACACCTGCGGCATTTGGTCCCTAGCACTTATACCACCCATTCGTTGGCATTTATCACATGTTAAACAAAAAGTTTTAGCATCTTTAAAAATACTAGGCCAATAGAATCCACATTGTAACACCTTGAGGGCTGTGCGTTGTGTGCCAAAGTGCCCTCCACATGCATAAGTGTGACAAAAACTCAAAATGGAATGACATTCAGAATTGTGCACACAACGACGTATAACCTGATCGGGGCAAAATTTCCATAAGTATGGATCATCCCACACATAAAACCGTGCATCATACCTAAGTTTATCACGTTGGTGCCTAGTGAACTCACTTGGAATACGTTTTGACACCAAAAAATTAACAATATCGGCATACCAAGGTGCACTGACCTTTAGGGACATCAATTGCTCATCCGGGAATGTCTCTGGAATAGGTATGACATCTTCTTCATGCACCAAATGGCTCAAGTGATCAGCCACAACGTTCTCACTTCCTTTCTTGTCTCGGATTTCGATATCGAACTCTTGGAGAAGAAGCATCCATCGAATAAGCCTTGGTTTAGCCTCCTTCTTCGTGAGCAAGTACTTCAACGCTGCATGATCAGTGTAAATTATTACTTTAGTACCAAGTAAATAAGAACGAAACTTATCTAAAGCAAAAACAACGGCAAGGAGTTCTTTTTCCGTTGTGGAGTAGTTCAATTGAGCATCGTTCAAGGTCCGAGAGGCATAATATATGACGTGTGGCTGTTTGTCCTTCCTTTGTCCCAAAACAGCGCCTAGAGCATAATCGGATGCATCGCACATAAGCTCGAAGGGAATGCTCCAATCTGGTGGCCGAATGATGGGCGCCGAAGTTAGCATCTCTTTAAGGTGTTTGAACGCCTTTTCACACTCCTCGTTGAACTCGAAGGGCACCTCCTTTTGGAGAAGTCGGCAAAGGGGTGTGGAGATCTTTGAAAAATCCTTGATGAATCGCCTATAAAATCCTGCATGTCCCAGAAACGAACGAACCTCTCTAACCGAAGTCGGAGAGGGTAAGTAGCGTACAAGATATATTTTCGATTTATCAACCTCAATTCCCCTTGCAGAAACAATATGCCCTAAAACTATGCCTTGTTTTACCATAAAGTGACACTTTTCCCAATTTAAAACAAGGTTAGTTTCCATGCATCGTTTTAAGATTAATGTGAGATTTTCCAAGCAACCATCAAACGAATCGCCAAAGACACTAAAATCATCCATGAATCCCTCAATAATCTTCTCAATAAAATCTAAAAAAATACTTACCATGCATCGTTGGAACGTGGCCGGTGCATTGCATAAACCGAATGGCTTGCAGCGGTAAGCAAAAGTACCAAATGGGCACGTGAAGGTGGTATTTTCTTGGTCTTCCGGAGCTATGACAATTTGATTATATCCCGAATAACCGTCAAGAAAACAATAAAAAGAATGACCGGCTAACCTTTCTAGCATCTGATCGATGAATGGTAGTGGAAAGTGGTCCTTCCTTGTGGTGTTGTTGAGCTTCCTATAGTCAATGCATACTCTCCAACCTGTTTGAATACGGGTTGGCACAAGCTCATCCTCGGCATTCTTCACCACAGTGACTCCGGACTTCTTTGGGACAACTTGAACCGGTGAGACCCAACGGCTATCCGAGATTGGATAGATCACTCCACAGTCGAGAAGCTTTATAATTTCCTTTTTCACGACTTTCATCATCGGAGGGTTGAGTCGGCGTTGAGCTTCTCGAGTTGGTTTAGCCCCATCCTCTAGAAAGATGCAATGCATGCATGTTGTAGGGCTAATTCCCTTAATATCGGCCAATGTCCATCCGATGGCTGTTTTGTGCTCTTTCAACACCCGAATCAACTTTTCTTCCTCTAATGCCGTGAGTGATGAAGAGACAATGATGGGCAACGTCTCTTCCTCTCCCAAGAATGCATACTTTAAATGGTCCGGCAACGGTTTAAGCTCAAGAACGGGGGCCTGAATCACAGAAGGTAACAACGTATTAGTGGAAACGGGAATTGGACTTGGGTGAGAAGGCTTACCATGATGTTTTGGCAATGATTCCAAGGCAGCCACAAGCTCGGCATGTTCATCCTTTGGTACGGCCATGTTGGGTTTTGTGCCAAGTCCTTGTGCAATTGTTGTTTCGAGTGGATCGTCCTCCAACATATCAAGATAATCCTGCGCCAATTCATCCAGTATATCAATAGAAAAAAAAGAATGATCATCTTTAGGAAATTTCATAGCTTCAGAAATGTTAAAGTTAATAATCTCCCCATCAAATTCCATTGTCAACGTCCCTTTGAACACATCGATCTTGGTGCGTGCTGTTTTCATGAATGGCCTCCCAAGTAGAATCGGCAATGGGGTGACATTTGGTGAGTCCTCCATCTCTAAAACGTAGAAATCCGCTGGGAATATCAAGTTATCCACCTGCACCAACACATCTTCCAAAACTCCTTTCGGATATGCATTAGAACGATCGGCTAATTGAATTATAACACCATCGTTTTTAAGCTCTCCTAAGTTCATGGATGCATATATTGAGTATGGCATGACATTAATGGAAGCTCCTAGATCTAACATAGCATGTTCAAATTTAGTATTGCCTATAACACATGGAATTGTAAAACTTCCCGAATCTTTGCATTTAGGAGGTAATTTTCTTTGCAAAACAGCGGAAACATTCTCACTTACCTGGACAACCTCTTTGTTTGAAATTCTCTTTCTTGTTGTACATAGTTCCTTCAAAAACTTGGCGTACCTAGGTACTTGCTTAATTGCGTCAAGGAGAGGTATATTGACTTGCACTTTCCGGAATGTCTCTAGAATGTCCTTTTCAGCTTCTTCTTTCTTTGTTTGCTTGAACCTACTAGGAAAGGGGACATTCAAAGGAAAATCATTAGTAGGAATGGAATTGGACACAGTTGTACCTTTATTTGGCAGATTGGATGGCTTAGGAGCCATGGAGACTTGCGGCAAAGGAACTTCTTTCCTTGCCGTGGCCAACCCCTGTTCCTCCTCTTCAATTATTACTTCTTCCACCTTGTTTGGGGCTGATTTGGATGGTGGTGGGGCTGTTCCTACTTGTTTCCCACTTCTTAACATTATTGCCTTGGCAGATTCAAAGCCTCCTTTCGGATTTGCAATGGTTGAGCTAGGCAATCTTCCTTGCTCTCGAAACTGCCCCATGAACTCGGCAATTTGCCCTACTTGTTTCTCCAACTCGTCCACCTTTTTGTCCCTATTTTGCATTCCCTGCGCCATAGAAGTTAGTAAATTAAAAATTTGATCATTATCAATAGACGAACCTGATTTTTGGGTGGGTTGTGCTTGGGGTTGAGTTGGTGCAAATGGCTTTTGATAGAAACCCGGGGGTTGTTGCCTAAATGTGCTTTGTTGTTGGCCTTGTTGGGGTTCTCGCCATTTGAAATTTGGATGATCACGCCAACCGGGATTGTAGGTGTTAGAAAAGGGATCATTCCTTTGTTGGTATTGCTGCCCAAAACCCACGGCATTTAGGGTCTCCCACCCTCCGTTCTCAATCAGTTGTGGGCACTTGTCCGTAGGGTGTCCTTGCATGGAACATACGCCACACGCACTTACATTTTGAACTTTTGGCCCTTCCACAACCTGAGAAAGCAAAGTAGTAAGGTTAGCAATTTGATTTTGAAGTTCGGTTATGGCACTTACCTCATTCACTTGGTGTTGCCGTGGAGTGCCTCTTTGTCCAACACCTTCGTATTGTTGAGCGTTCAACGCTCGATTGGCAATCAAAGTCTTTGCTGCCGTGGGGGTCTTGTCCACCAATGCTCCTCCCGCCGAGGCATCTAGCATTTGTCGTTCGATTGGTAGAAGTCCCTCGTAGAAGTATTGCAGAAGAAGCTCCTCTTTCATTTGATGCTGTGGACAAGAAGCAACAAGAGATTTAAAACGTTCATAGTATGTAGGAAAAGACTCACCTTCTTCTTGTTGAATTCCACTTATCCTTTTTCGTAGGAGAATGACTCGAGAGGTTGGAAAAAACTTCTCTAAGAAAGCCCGTTTCATGCTCTCCCAAGATGTGACTGTTCCGGGAGCTAATTCATATAACCAATCTTTCGCCTTTTCCATAAGAGAAAAGGGAAAATACTTCATCTTCAATATATTCCCGTCCACGTTTACCGGAGTCATGCTTGAGCAAACGACTTCAAACTCCTTCAAGTGCTTGTTTGGATCTTCCATGGACAGCCCATGGTACTTCGGAATGTGATGTAACAAGCTTGACTTCAATTCGAACTCGGCAGTTTTGTCCTGAGCCGCCCTAGGGTATTGGATACATAGAGGTGCGGCATTATCCAATCCCGAAGTGGAAAGCTCCTTGATCGTTCGGTTGTCCGCTGCCATGTCTTCCACTTCCTCTTCAACTTCAGAAACGGACTCGGAACTAGCACTTGATTCACTAGGTTCCGGGTTCTTCCTCTTTCGTCTCAACTCACGCTCAAAATCGTCGTCAAAGTCTAAAATATGTTCTTGAACCGGATTAGAACTCCGAGTCATAAACAAGTACCTAAAACAAGAAACAAAATAACATAAGAATCTGATCTAATAAGAAAAACGAAAATAACAATCCAAGGGATTAGCAAAGTTGCTAATCCCCGGCAACGGCGCCAAAAATTTGATGTAAAATATATAAGCACTCAAATTAAACCCTCTTTTTATCAATTGTAGCAATGTATGTAAGTAGGGATCGTTCTAGACCGGGGATTAGGAGGGATTGCAAAATCACTTGGAATTGACTCAAAAACGTAAAAACAAGTTTTAAAACACTAAAATAAACTCAAAGAATGCAAAACTAAACTTTAAAACACCAAAACAAACCAAAAGACTCAAAACAGCACCAAAACACTCAAAACTGCCTTAAAAACACAATCTGGGCAGTTTTGGACACTAAGCACCAAACTGGACGAATTTGGGTTTTAACTTGACCTAAGACACTTAAAAACACAAACTAAACATTTACTAACTAATTTTGACACTTTAAAACAAAGGGGGATTGGTTTTGGACGAATTTAAAAACAAAACAAACTTTGTAAATTAGAACAGATTGTAAAAACGAATTTGATTTAAATGGGTGAATGGAAGGCTAGCTAAGGGGTTCATCTCCGCACATGTTATACTTGCATACAAAACGATTTCCAATTGCTTTTCAATAAACCATGAATTCTCAATGCCCCAAGTTAATTAGGTCCGCTTAAATTAACCCTCAGATTTTCCTAACGTTATTGAATTGGATGATTGCATACGACAACCCAAAACATTCCCCACAAGTCCCCTACATGATTGCATAATAGAGATACAAGCAAGAATCATTAAGTTCTATGAAAACCATAAGCATTGACGAAGCACTTGTTACTATGATTGCATGAAACTTATGCCAAGAATTTACTTAACGCGATTGAGATCATCAACCTTTACTACTTGTGAATATAATTCCATAACGATTAGGTGAAATTTCCTTATATCCTAGCATTCAATTTATGCATGATAATTAAGCGTGCACTCTCAACCAACACACACAAATCAATGTAATCCACATAGATAAGTAAATTGAATTCACAACTTATGAAACGCAATTAGAAGTAATCAAATCATAACGCAAGCATAAACATGTATTTCGAATCCCCCCCTAGCCAAGGGGGGGTTTAGTTCCTCATACGCACAAAACAAAGAGAATTGAATTTAAACATTGAAATCAAAGGAAAAGAAACACCTAGAAATTCTAGCGACGCGAACTTGAATTGCATGAATCTTCCGAGCTTCCTTCTCCCCCTCCTTGGTGCGACAAGGACTTTGGACAGGTTCTTTGGGGTTATGGATGATGTAGAATGGATGGAGGATGTGTGATGGTGTTTAGGGTTGATGGGTGGTGCGGCTAGGAGCAAGGAATGATTTCTGGCGTGAATTGTGAATTGTGGTGATTGGTGTTCTGATTTAGGGGTTAATAGGAGTATATATAGGCACTTAAAACCCTAGGGTAATCAGATATGGACTTGGATAACCCAAATCCACAAGGAAATAGGTCTAAACAATCAGATTTTGCAAGGGAAAAAGGGTCCTAGGTGCGGCAGGGATAGGATAAGGTGATAAGGTTTCTAGAATGCCTTGCAAGGCAAGGAACTAGGCATCTAGAAGCTAGGGTGCGGCACCAATGTAGGGATTTAAGGATAGGGCTTCTAGAAAGCCCCAAAACTGATAGGAATTGCATGAAACCCACGGCAGGGATGTAAACTTTCTAGAAACTTCTCATTTGTGTCCTACAACACTTAGGAGTCCTTCTAGCATTAGGAAAACATGTCTCAATCCTCCCTTGACTTGGAATTCTTCTCCTTCTTCATCTTGGATTCCTTTTCCTTCTTGGACTTGGAAAACTTCTTTGTTGCTGAAACTTGATGCCATTTGGATTTAACTTTCCTACTTCAAGTAGGAAACCTTGTTTGAGTAGGAAACATCATCTTCAAATCTTCAATTTCGTCCATCCTCTTGGCTCCAAGCATATGACATGAAAACACATAAAACTAGCTTAAAAGACTACTTTACTAAGCAAAAACACTATAAATGTACAAGAACAAGCTAAACTAAGGCGCATAAATATGCTCCTATCAGTCAAATTGTAGTAAAGATGTAAGTAGGGATCGTTCTAAATCGGGGATTAGGAGGGATTGCTAAACACTTGGAAACTGACTTAAGAACATAAAAACAAAGTTTAAAACACTAGACTAGACTCAAAGAATGCAAAACTAAAGGTTAAAACACTTAAACAAACCTAAAACTCAAAACAGCAACCTAATGACTCAAAACTGCCTAAAAACCACTTTCTGGGCAGTTTTGAGAACCTAACAAGAACTTGGACGAATTTGGGTGAAAACTTGAATCAAAACACTTAGAAACACAAATCAAAACATATTCTAACTAATCTAAGACTTCAAAATAAAAGGGGATTTGTTTTGGACGAAAATTGAAAACAAAACAGAAACTTTAAAACAAAACAGATTGTAAAACGTTTTTGGATGAAAAGGATGGATAAAAGGCTAGTTAGGAGGTTCTTCTCCACACATGTCACACTTGCAAACAAAACGATTTTCAGTTGTTCTTCCAATAAATTATGAATACTCAACGCCCCAAATTAACCGTGAATTGCACTAATTAACCCTCAGTTTTTCCACAAGTTATTGAGTTGGATGATTGCATACGACAACCCAAAACATTCCCTACAAGTTCCCTACATGAATTGCATAATAGAGATACAAGCAATAATCATTAAGTTCTATGAAAAACATAAGCATTGACGAAGCCTTTGTTACTATGAATTGCATGAAACTTATGCCAAGAATTCATTCAACGCGATCGGTTTCAAACGACCTTCACTACTTGTGATTATAAGATTGTAACTATTAGGTGAAACTCCCTCATAATCTAGCATCATATTCATGCATGGAAACTAAGCGTGCACTCTCAATCAACATACACAAATAAGTTATCAATCAAATAGATGAATGAATTGAATTCACAACTTATGAAACAACAACTAAATGTAATCAAATCATATTGCAAGCACGTACATGGTTTCGAATTCCCCCCTAACCAAGGGGGGTTTAGTTCCTCATACTCACAACACAAAGTTTATTGAATTGAAACATCGACGACATAAGAAAGATTACACCTAAAACGCCCAACAATTCCACTTTGAATTTCTGCACGTCAAGCTCCTCTTTCTTCTTCTCCTTGCTGCGGCAGAGAGGGTTTAGGGGATTTTTGGATGTGATTTTGGTTTTGGAAGGGAGTTAGGATGGTATGGTGGTGCGGCAAGGGGTATGGGTGGTGTATGGAGGTGTAGAATGGTGGCTGGAGTAAAGGAATGGTTGCGGCAAGGAGTGGGAAGTGGCTGGTTGGTGAATGAAAGCTGCAGCCAGGTGGGGAAAATTATTTGGACGAATTTCTGAAGTATGGAGAGGGTGATATCTGCGGCCAAAGGGTTTAATGAATATATAAAGGCACTTAAAAACCCTAGCAAATCAGATTAGGGTTTCTAGAAACCCAAATCCACCAGAAAATGGGCTAAAACAATCAGAATTTTAGTAGGAAAAGGGCCTAGGGTGCGGCAAGTTTAATGGGCTAGGGTTAGGGCTTCTAGAATGCCTTGCAAGGCAAGGGGTCCAAATCTGAAAAGGATTGGGCTTATGGTGCGGCAATGTCCAAGAATGTAAGGATGGGTCATCTAGAAGCCCAAAGCCAAGAATAGAAACTCTCACAAATCGAAACCTCCAAGAATAGAAACTTCCAACTTTAGAAACTTTGGGTTCTAATTCTGAATTCTTTGTTCTTCACTTTCTTTTCTTCATTTCTTAAGCTCCCTTTGACCTTCAACTCGTCCATTCCTTGTGCTCCATAAGTAAAAACGCCATTTGAGCTCAATTATGCTCCATTTTGCACTTCCTTGCATACTTTGTCTCTAAAACCTGAAAACATATAAAACTAGCTTAAAAGACTACGTTAACTAAGAAAACACCATGGAAATGCATAAGAACTAGCTAACTAAGGCGCATAAATATGCTCCTATCAAATTCCCCCACACTTAGCTTTTGCTAGTCCTCGAGCAAAACAAACAAAAGAAAGGAAACAAAACGAAACAAATTAACCAAAACAAACCTAAACCTTCCAACGTTTGCCTCAGGGATTTCCAATGCACATGACATGTTAAAGATTGTTATCCCCACATATTTGAGTCGTCTTTACACAAGCACGTACTTAATTAAAGCCACTACTTACTAGTTCACAAGTAATCAATTAAAACAATGCTTTGAATGTAGTAACATGCCTTAGAGAATTCCCTCAATTCCTTACAAGATATACACTCTATTTTCACTCAGATTTTCTAACTACACACCCTACACTAGTCATATGTGAGAAGATTGATGTAGATATGAAAACGAATGCTCACATATATGTATCACAAAGAACGCAATTTCTAGAGTTAAGAAGCATGTTTAGATATGATCTCATGAATGGAATGCTACTACTTAGATGCGAGAACCAGTGACACCATATGCTCATACCAAATTCAAACTCCACAAATTGAAATACACAACACTCAAGATAGAAGTTAAGGGTTGTAACGGGGCTTGGGGTTTTGGTTAACAAAGAAAGGGTAGGGAAAACAAACGTTCTTCAAGCAATAGTAAGCAAAGCACTGAAATTGAGACTTCGAATTCACTTAGGTTGCAGAAATTAACTTTAACACACAAGGGGGAGACTTAAACAACTCCTTAGGGCTGAATTCATTGTTTTGGACCCTTACTTCAACAAGCAATACTTTTCAACTCTTTTTCAGACTTTTCATATTTTTTTCTTCATTTTTTTTTTTCACGAAATTTTTTTTTTCTTTTCTTTTCTTTTCTTTGTCGTGCCTATGGCACACAATTCCTCACGAAAAAATACTTCCCCCATACTTGGTTTCTGCCAACATAGATCAAAAGGAATTCAATTCGAATCATGCTTTACTATGCTTTAAGAACAAGGGTATGGATGGTCCTAAACTAGGCATAGGTGAGGATAATGTGGGTTAACAACAACATAGGCTAAACAAGGCTCAACGGGGTTAAACTTAAACATAAAATGATATGGGATACACGGCAGTTTGGCTAAGGTGGTGGTAACTACACAACTTTATCTTGAATATGTGTTATGCAAATCAATAACATGCTTTGAATGAAATGGGCATGAGTTCTAGTATTTGGAACTAAATGATGAAACGCCTTCTAAGTAGCAACCAAGCAAGGAATAATGAGATCATGCAACGACTTAGAAAACAAAGAATGCACAGATTTTAACTCTCCAAATAAACGTTTAGGCTCAAGTCTCACAAGGTTGTAGCGTTTGTTTGAGTTCCTTCCTTCAAGCATGTTACAAAAACTGATTTTTCCTTTATGATTGCATGTGAATTCATAAGTTATAACCACAACCAAGCATAAACAAAGAGTAAATCAAACTTTCATCCATGTTAATCACTCTCTTTAACAGTCATGCAATTAAAAACCAAATCCTCATCATTGTGTTGGAAGGTACCCTAAGACACAAACAAACACAAAAACAACGCTTTTTGGGTTTTTAAAACAAATTTTTCAAATTTTTATGTGATTTTCGGATTTTTACTTCAAAACACACCAAAACTGCTAAAAAACACTTAAAAACAGCAAGGAACAAGTCTCCAAGTTAAGGGTGATAAAATCCCACGAATTTGCATCTAAAACACTTAGTTACCCCCCCCCCCACACTTAAATCAAACATTGTCCTCAATGTTTCAAGCATAAAATCACACTAAACAAAAAGAAACACACAAACAGCAACTAAAACAACTAACTAGGCAGATTCGAAATAAATAACAAAGTGAAGAGTTTAGGAACGCAAATCTGGAATTGGAGTATTTCCTTGGTCTTCCTTGGTTGTATTGCATGGGTTGCCTCCCAAGTAGTGCTTTATTTAACGTCGTACAGCCAGACGAAAAGCCCATTCATTCTCCATTTGTGCCCACGGCACCCAAAGAAATATCATCCACGGTTTGTTCAACAAAGTTCTCATAATATGGCTTCAAACGGTGTCCGTTCACTTGGAATTCATGACCTGTTTTGAGACTTTGAATCTGGATGGCACCATAAGAAGATACGTTAGTAATAACAAACGGTCCAATCCACTTAGAACGTAACTTACCGGGAAACAAACGTAAACGGGAATTGAACAATAGCACTTTCTGCCCAATTGAGAATGATTTCCCACGGATCATGTTGTCATGGAAAGCTTTGGTCTTTTGCTTGTAAATGCTTGCATTATCGTACGCCTCGTGCCGTATCTCATCAAGCTCATTCAATTGCAATCTCCTTTGACTTCCTGCTTCCTCGAGGTTCATGTTAAACTTCTTGATGGCCCAAAGTGCTTTGTGCTCCAATTCAACAGGAAGATGGCACGCCTTGCCATAGACAAGTCGAAAGGGGGACATCCCAATGGGGGTTTTGTACGCCGTACGATACGCCCAAAGTGCATCATCTAACCGTAAGCTCCAATCCTTCCGTGTTGGCCCAACGGTCTTCTCAAGTATTTGCTTGATCTCTCGGTTGGAAACCTCGGCTTGGCCATTCGTTTGAGGATGGTAAAGTGTAGAAACCTTATGGGTGACACTGTATTTCCTCAATAACGCTTCAATGGTCCGATTGCAAAAGTGTGACCCTCCATCACTAATGATCACTCGTGGCATTCCGAACCTTGCAAAAATGTTAGTTCTAATAAAATCTGCAACCACTTTAGAATCATTAGTCCGGGTGGCCTTGGCTTCCACCCATTTCGACACATAATCAACTGCAAGCAAAATATACATGAAACCATACGATGAAGGGAAGGGACCCATAAAATCAATACCCCAAACATCAAAAATTTCAACATTTAGGATAGAAACCTGCAGCATTTGGTCCTTCGCACTAATACCACCCATTTGTTGGCATTTATCACATGTTAAGCAAAAAGTTTTAGCATCTTTAAAAATACTAGGCCAATAGAATCCACATTGTAACACCTTGAGGGCTGTGCGTTGTGTGCCAAAGTGCCCTCCACATGCATATGTGTGACAAAAACTCAAAATTGAATAACATTCAGAATCGTGCACACAACGACGTATAATCTGATCGGGGCAAAATTTCCATAAGTACGGATCATCCCACACATAAAACCGTGCATCATGCCTAAGTTTATCACGTTGGTGCCTAGTGAACTCACTTGGAATACGTTTTGACACCAAAAAATTAACAATATCGGCATACCAAGGTGCACTAACCTTAATGGACAGCAATTGTTCATCGGGGAATGTCTCCAAAATCGGCAAAGACTCCTCATTATGCACCATTCGACTTAGGTGGTCAGCCACCACGTTTTCACTTCCCTTCTTGTCCCGAATCTCTATGTCGAACTCTTGAAGTAGCAATTTCCATCAAATTAGCCGTGGCTTGGCTTCCTTTTTGGTGAGCAAGTACTTCAGAGCTGCATGATCAGTGAAAACAATTACTTTAGTTCCAATTAAATATGATCGAAATTTATCTAAAGCAAAGACAACGGCAAGGAGTTCTTTTTCCGTAGTGGAGTAGTTCAATTGTGCATCGTTCAACGTCCGTGAGGCGTAGTAAATGACATGCGGCCTCTTGTCCTTTCTTTGTCCTAAAACAGCTCCTAAAGCATAGTCGGACGCATCACACATGAGCTCGAACGGTAGACTCCAATCCGGTGGAACAATGATGGGTGCCGTGGTCAACAACTCCTTGAGTTGGTTGAATGATGCCGTGCACTCCTTGGTGAATTCAAACGCCACTTCTTTTTGTAGGAGTCGGCACAGAGGTTGTGCTATCTTCGAGAAATCTTTGATAAACCTACGATAAAATCCTGCATGGCCAAGAAACGAACGAACCTCTCTAACCGAAGTCGGAGAGGGTAAGTGACGTACAAGATCTATTTTCGACTTATCAACCTCAATACCCTTTTTAGAGATTATATGACCTAAAACGATGCCTTGTTTAACCATAAAATGACACTTTTCCCAATTAAGAACAAGGTTAGTTTCAACGCAACGTTTTAAGATCAAACTTAGATTATGCAAGCAACTATCAAACGAATCACCAAAGACGCTAAAATCATCCATAAACACTTCAATTATCTTCTCTACATAATCAGAAATATGCTCATCATGCATCTTTGAAATGTAGCAGGTACATTACATAAACCAAAAGGCATGCGACGATATGCAAATGTACCAAACGGGCATGTAAAAGTGGTTTTTTCTTGGTCCTCGGGTGAAATGACAATTTGATTATAACCAGAATAACCATCAAGAAAACAATAGAAAGCATAACCCGCTAACCTCTCAAGCATTTGGTCAATGAACGGCAATGGGAAGTGGTCCTTCCTCGTGGTGGCGTTTAGCTTCCTATAGTCAATGCACACCCTCCAACCGGTTTGAATACGTTGAGGGACAAGCTCATTCTCGGCATTAGCTACCACCGTCACTCCGGATTTCTTTGGTACGCATTGAACGGGCGAAACCCACCTACTATCCGAGATTGGATAGATAACCCCACAATCTAGAAGCTTTATGATCTCCTTTTTCACAACTTCCATCATAGGAGGGTTGAGACGGCGTTGAGCCTCTCGAGTTGGTTTGGCCCCCTCCTCAAGAAATATGTGATGCATACAAGTCGTAGGGCTTATACCTTTAATATCGGCCAATGTCCAACCTAGGGCAGATTTGAACTCCTTCAAAACTCGAAGCAATTTTTCCTCCTCTGGTGCCGTGAGGGAGGAGGAAATGATGGCAGGTAGTGTTTCATTTTCTCCCAAGAAAATGTACTTCAAATGGCTTGGCAAAGGCTTGAGTTCAAGGATAGGTGCCTGAATTATGGATGGAAGCAATTTGTTAGTCGAAATGGGAATGGACTCACGGTTAGTATACTTACCATCAAGCTTAGGTGAGGACTCAAGGGCAGCCACAACTTCAATTAGTACTTCACTAGGGTGCACGGCATGGCCTAGTCCATGTATGCCGTGGGTTACACTATAATCTGCCCCCTTGGTTTTGAGTTCCATGCCTCGTGTAATGACTTTTTCAAGCGCATCGTCATTCAAATCGTCGAGATATCCCTGCGCCAAAGAGTCAATTATATCAATAGAAAAGCATGAATGGTCCTCACTAGGGTATTTAATGGAATCAGAAAGATTAAAATTAACAACTTCCCCATCGAATTCCATGGACAAAGTTCCACTATACACGTCAATCTTTGTCCGGGCCGTCTTCATGAATGGCCTTCCAAGTAGAATGGGCAGCGGAGGAGCATGGTCCGATTCATCCATTTCGAGGACATAGAAATCCGCCGGGAAGACTAAATGATTGACCTGCACAAGAACATCTTCCAAAACTCCCTTTGGATAAGCGTTAGATCTATCGGCCAATTGTATTATTACCCCATCATTTTTCAATGCTCCTAAGTTCATAGATGCATAAATGGAATATGGCATAACATTTATAGAAGCACCTAAATCAAGCATGGCAGATTCAAATCTAGTGTTCCCAATGACACAAGGAATGGTAAAGCTACCTGGATCTTTGCATTTGGGAGGTAGTTTGCGTTGCAAGATGGCGGACACATTCTCACCTACCTTTACCACTTCCTTAGTCGACATCCTCTTCCTAGTGGTACACAACTCTTTCAAGAACTTAGCATACCTCGGAACTTGCTTGATTGCATCTAACAAAGGTATGTTAACTTGAACTTTCCTAAAGGTTTCAAGGATATCCTTTTCTGCCTCTTCTTTCTTCGTTTGCATGAACCTACTAGGAAAAGGCACATTTGAAGGGAAAACATTAGTATGAACTGAATTGGACACATTCTTACCTTTGTGGGACGAATTGGGCAGATTTGGGATACTAGGAACTTGCGGCAAAGGTGGAACCACCTTTTCCGTGGGCAGCCTTGATTCCTCCTCTTCAATTAGCACATTTACATCACTTTTGGGACCTGTTTGTGATGGTGTAGAACCTGCCCCAATCTTTTTTCCACTTCTCAAGAGTATTGCCTTTGCACTTTCGAAACCTCCCTTCGGATTTGGAATGGTAGAACTAGGGAGTTGTCCGGGATCTCGAAACTTACCTACAAACTCGGCAATCTGCCCAATTTGTTTCTCAAGTTGATCCACCCTTTTATCTTGGTTTTGCATAGCCTTAGCTTGATCTTCCTGCCCATTAGACAACTTAGTTAGTATCTTAAGAAGTGCATCATTGTCAAGAGACGTACCTGAGGCACTTGGGCCGGATTGGGCTTGATTTTGGGGTGGGCCGTAGGTTTTGGGAAAGAACCCCGGGGGTTGTTGCCTAAAGCCTCCTTGGTTTTTAGGTTGTTGGGGCTCCCTCCACTTGAAATTTGGGTGGTCTCTCCAACCGGGATTATATGTGTTTGAATATGGATCGTTCCTTGGTTGGTTTTTCCCTTGAAACCCAATTGCATGGGCGCTTTCCCATCCACCATTTTCAATCAACTGTGGACACTTTTCAGAGACATGTCCTTGGATGGAACATACGCCACATACAATTGGTCCTTGCATCTTCATGCCCTCGGCCATCTGAGACACAAGAGAAGTAAGATTAGCCAATTGTGAGTGAAGATCGGAAGTTGTACTTACCTCATGTACTTGGTGCCGTGGGGGTCCCCTTTGGCCTACTCCTTCATATTGTTGAGCGTTCAACGCTCGATTAGAGATCAAGATCTTGGCAGCCATGGGTGTTTTGTCCACCAATGCTCCCCCCGCCGAAGCATCAAGCATTTGACGTTCTAGAGGTAGGAGACCCTCGTAGAAGTATTGCAAAAGCAACTCCTCCTTCATCTGATGCTGTGGACAAGAAGCAACAAGTGATTTAAATCGTTCATAATATGTAGGAAAAGACTCACCTTCTTCTTGCTGAATTCCGCTTATCTTTTTGCGTAGGAGGATGATGCGAGAAGTTGGAAAGAACTTCTCCAAGAACGCTCTCTTCATACTCTCCCAAGAAGTTACAGTGCCGGGAGCTAACTCGTATAACCAATCCTTGGCTTTATCCATCAAAGAGAATGGAAAAGCCTTCATCTTCAAGATACATCCGTCAACATTGACGGGAGTCATACTAGAGCAAACCACTTCAAATTCTTTCAAATGTTTGTTAGGATCTTCCATGGACAAGCCATGGTATTTAGGAATATGATGAAGCAAACTTGACTTTAATTCAAACTCGTCCGTCTTACCTTGGGCAGCCGTGGGGTATTGGATGCACAAGGGTGCGGCATTATCCAAACCTGAGGCGGAAAGCTCTTTGAGTGTACGGTTGTCCACCGCCATGCCTTGGACTTCTTCAAATATCCCTGCCATGGCCTCCTCCTCCTCTTCCTGTACGTTTTCTTCAAGGTCAGATTCGGAATTGGGTGAATGGTGTTCTTGCTGGTTTCTAGCTCTTCTCAACTTCCTCTCAAAATCGTCGTCAAAATCCAAGATGTTCGCACGAATCGTTTGAGAGCTTCTAGTCATACACTAGTATCTAAGAAACAAGGAACAAAATTAGGTCAGAAACTTAAACAAAATCAGAAACAAAGTGAAATAAAAGAAACAAGAACAATCCAAGGGATTAGCAAAATTGCTAATCCCCGGCAACGGCGCCAAAAATTTGATGCGAAATAGATAAGCACACAAATTAAACCCTCTTTTTGTCAAATTGTAGTAAAGATGTAAGTAGGGATCGTTCTAAACCAGGGATTAGGAGGGATTGCTAAACACTTGGAAACTGACTTAAGAACATAAAAACAAAGTTTAAAACACTAGACTAGACTCAAAGAATGCAAAACTAAAGGTTAAAACACTTAAACAAACCTAAAACTCAAAACAGCAACCTAATGACTCAAAACTGCCTAAAAACCACTTTCTGGGCAGTTTTGAGAACCTAACAAGAACTTGGACGAATTTGGGTGAAAACTTGAATCAAAACACTTAGAAACACAAATCAAAACATATTCTAACTAATCTAAGACTTCAAAATAAAAGGGGATTTGTTTTGGACGAAAATTGAAACCAAAACAGAAACTTTAAAACAAAACAGATTGTAAAACGTTTTTGGATGAAAAGGATGGATAAAAGGCTAGTTAGGAGGTTCTTCTCCACACATGTCACACTTGCAAACAAAACGATTTTCAGTTGTTCTTCCAATAAATTATGAATACTTAACGCCCCAAATTAACCGTGAATTGCACTAATTAACCCTCAGTTTTTCCACAAGTTATTGAGTTGGATGATTGCATACGACAACCCAAAACATTCCCTACAAGTGCCATACATGAATTGCATAATAGAGATACAAGCAAGAATCATTAAGTTCTATGAAAAACATAAGCATTGACGAAGCCTTTGTTACTATGAATTGCATGAAACTTATGCCAAGAATTCATTCAACGCGATCGGTTTCAAACGACCTTCACTACTTGTGATTATAAGATTGTAACTATTAGGTGAAACTCCCTCATAATCTAGCATCATATTCATGCATGGAAACTAAGCGTGCACTCTCAATCAACATACACAAATAAGTTATCAATCAAATAGATGAACGAATTGAATTCACAACTTATGAAACAACAACTAAATGTAATCAAATCATATTGCAAGCATGTACATGGTTTCGAATTCCCCCCTAACCAAGGGGGGTTTAGTTCCTCATACTCACAACACAAAGTTTATTGAATTGAAACATCGAAGACATAAAAAAGATTACACCTAAAACGCCCAACAATTCCACTTTGAATTTCTGCACGTCAAGCTCCTCTTTCTTCTTCTCCTTGCTGTGGCAGAGAGGGTTTAAGGGATTTTTGGATGTGATTTTGGTTTTGGAAGGGAGTTAGGATGGTATGGTGGTGCGGCAAGGGGTATGGGTGGTGTATGGAGGTGTAGAATGGTGGCTGGAGTAAAGGAATGGCTGCGGCAAAGAGTGGGAAGTGGCTGGTTGGTGAATGAAAGCTGCGGCCAGGTGGGGAAAATTATTTGGACGAATTTCTGAAGTATGGAGAGGGTGATATCTGTGGCCAAAGGGTTTAATGAATATATAAAGGCACTTAAAAACCCTAGCAAATCAGATTAGGGTTTCTAGAAACCCAAATCCACCAGAAAATGGGCTAAAATAATCAGAATTTTAGTAGGAAAAGGGCCTAGGGTGCGGCAAGTTTAATGGGCTAGGGTTAGGGCTTCTAGAATGCCTTGCAAGGCAAGGGGTCCAAATCTGAAAAGGATTGGGCTTATGGTGCGGCAATGTCCAAGAATGTAAGGATGGGTCATCTAGAAGCCCAAAGCCAAGAATAGAAACTCTCACAAATGGAAACCTCCAAGAATAGAAACTTCCAACTTTAGAAACTTTGGGTTCTAATTCTGAATTCTTTGTTCTTCACTTTCTTTTCTTCATTTCTTAAGCTCCCTTTGACCTTCAACTCGTCTATTCCTTGTGCTCCATAAGTAAAAACGCCATTTGAGCTCAATTATGCTCCATTTTGCACTTCCTTGCATACTTTGTCTCTAAAACCTGAAAACATATAAAACTAGCTTAAAAGACTACGTTAACTAAGAAAACACCATGGAAATGCATAAGAACTAGCTAGCTAAGGCGCATAAATATGCTCCTATCATGTTTTGAAGGAGTTCAAATCTGCCCTAGGTTGGACCTTGGCCGATATCAAAGGTATAAGCCCTACAACGTGTATGCATCACATATTTCTTGAGGAGAGGGGGCCAAACCAACTAGAGAGGCTCAACGCCGTCTCAACCCTTGATGCGAAATATATAAGCACACAAATTAAACCCTCTTTTTATCAAATGTAGTAAAGTATGTAAGTAGGGATCGTTCTAGGCCGGGGATTAGGAGGGATTGCTAAACACTTGAAAACTGACTTAAAAACATAAAAATAAAATTTAAAACACTAACTAGACTCAAAGAATGCAAAACTATACTTTAAAATACTTAAACAAACATAAAACTCAAAACAGCAACCTAATGACTCAAAACTACCTAAAAACCACTTTCTGGGCAGTTTTGAGAACCTAACAAGAACTTGGACGAAGTTGGATAAAAACTTGAATAAAAACACTTAGAAACACAAATCAAAACACTTTCTAACTAATCTAAGACTTCAAAATAAAGGGGGATTTGTTTTGGACGAAAATTGAAAACAAAACAGAAACTTTAAAACAAAACAGATTGTAAAACGTTTTTGGATGAAAAGGATGGATAAAAGGCTAGTTAGGAGGTTCTTCTCCACACATGACACACTTGCAAACAAAATGATTTTCAGTTGTTCTTTCAATAAATTATGAAACTCAACACCCCAAGTTAATTAGATACGCTTAAATTAACCTTCAAGTTCTCCTTAAGTTAATGAATTGGATGGAAAAGCGCATACAACAATTCAAAGCATTCCTCAAAGGTTCCTTACGTGATGAGCACAATAAAGATACAATCAAGAATCATGAAGCACAATGAGAACTATAAGTGTTGACGAGGCATTCGTTACTATGATGAGCATGAAACTAGTGCCAAGAATTCATTCAACGCGATCGTTTTCAAGCGACCTTCACTACTTGTGATTATAAGATTGTAACTATTAGGTGAAACTCCCTCATAATCTAGCATCATATTCATGCATGAAAACTAAGCGTGCACTCTCAATCAACATACACAAATAAGTTATCAATCAAGTAGATGAACGAATTGAATCCGCAACTTATGAAATAACAACTGAATGTAATCAAATCATATTGCAAGCATGTACATGGTTTCAAATCACCCCCCAACTAAGGGGGTTTAGTTCCTCATTCTTGCAATACAAAGATACATAAAATTAGACATTAAAATCAAAGGAAAGAAAACACCTAAAATGCTCCAACTTGGAAAGCAAGTGCATCAATGGATCTCCCTTCCTCCTTGTTGCGGCATGAAGCTTGTGGACAGATTTTTGGGTGGATTTATGGTGTAGAATGGATGGGGAATGATATGGAGGGGTTTAGGGTGAGTGTGGAAGAGTGTTTGATGGTTGGAAGGTGGTGGAAAACTAGGCAAAGAGGGTGGAAGAAGGTGGAGTGGTTGTTATGTTTTCTAGGCACTAGAATGGTGTTTTTGGGGTGTTTTGCTTCCTAGGGTGTGTAAGGACGAATTTCTGTGATAAAATGATGAATATGGGGGATTGTTCTTTGGCCAAGGGGTGTAAACATGTATTTATAGGCCCCAAAAACCTTAGAAAATAAGGTTAGGTTAAGGATGAAATGCATGGCAATTTGTGTGTGTGGTGTGCAATGGTCCAAGGGTGAAAATGAAGTAATGATGCAAAGTGTGAAGGGTAAAATGGAGTGGTGTTGTAGCTAGGGAGCATGAATGATTGTGTACATTGCATAGAGATGGAAAGGGAGGTGAAATGTGTCAACAAATGGGTCAAAGGTGCAACAACATGTGTTGCACATGGCATTGGATTCCAAATGTGAATGATGGAGCATCAATTGGTGCATGTAATGGATGTAAAGGTTGTCTAAAATCTAATGGGTGAAGGGAACAAGAGGTATCAAGCAATTGAGTGAAATAATTAAATGAATTAAAGCATGAAATCAGAAATTATGTAGGGGACAAGAGTGATCAAGCATGGCATGGAATCCAAAGGGAATTCTATGTGGTTTGCATGGCAAGGAATGCAAGTTGGGGTGACAGATTTTTGGGCTGTTTTCTTCATCTTTTGGACCATAATTCTTCATATTCTTGGCCTCTTTAGTTCTCAAATTCGTCCATCCACTTGGCCCATGCATTTGCTATCCATTCCAAGCCCGAAACATGCTCCAAAGGCCTCCAAAATGCATCTTCTTGCATACTTTGTACTTAGAGTCTTTCACTTTGCATGTGGGCTTCTTTGCATGTGTATGAGTTGTCATTATTTATCCTTGCAATTACACACACACACTTGCACACACATATGCCCAAAACGTCCATCCTCATGCATGCAATCCATTTGAGCCCAATATTGATCCAACATGCACCAAAATGCACTTTTCTTGCCAAGGTTGTTATTAAGACCTACAAACAAAAGAAAATGGCTTTAAACACTAAAATAACTAAAGAAACACAACGTAAACGCACAAGAACAAGCCAATTAAGTCGCATAAATATGCTCCTATCAAATTCCCCCACACTTAGCTTTTGCTAGTCCTCGAGCAAAACAAAGAAATAAAACGAAACAAAACAAATAAAACACAACCTAAACCTTCCAACATTTGCCTCAGGGATTTCCAATGCACATGACATGTTAAAAATCATTATCCCCACAGATTTGAGTCATCTTTACACTTAAGCACATACTTAATCATAGTCACCACTTACTAGTTCACAATTAATCAATTAAAACAATGTTTTTGATGTAGTAACATGCCTTAGAGAATTCACTCAATTCCTTACAAGATATGCACTCAATTTTCACTCAGATTTTCCAACTACACACCCTATACTAGTTATATGTGAGAAGATTGATGTAGATATGAAAACGAATGCTCACATATATGTATCACAAAGAAAGCAATTTCTGGAGTTAATAAGCATGTTTATATATGATCTCATGAATGGAATGCTATTACTTAGACGCGAGAACCAGTGACACCATATGCTCATACCAAATTCAAACTCCACAAATTGAAACACATAACACTCAAGATTGAAGTCAAAGGTTGTAACGGGCTTGGGGTGTTGGCTAACAAATGAAGGATAGGGATAACAAACGTTCTTAAAGCAATAGCAAGAAAAGTAATGAAATGAAAACTTAGAATTCACTTAGATTGCAGTAATCAACTTTTAAACACGAAGGGAAGATTCAAGCAATATTTAGGGCCGAATTCAATATTTTGGACCCTTTCTTCAATAAGCAACACTTTAAAACTCTTTTTCACATATTTTTCAACTCCTTTTCTCTTCACAGCTCTTCTTCTTTTCATTCTATTTTTCACGAATCTTTCTTTTCTACTCGTGCCTTATGAATGATTTTGGCATACACACACACAAGAATCACTTCCCCCACACTTGTTTTCTGCCATACATTAATCAAAAGGAATTCAATTTGACTCATACTTTACTATGCTTCAAGAACAAGGGTATGGATGGTCCTAAACTAGGCTAGGTAAGGATAATGTGGTTTAACAAAGAATGTAGGCTATCAAGGCTCAATGGGGTTAACTTAAACATATAACGATATGGGATACATGGCAGTTTGGCTTTGGTGGTGGTAACTACACAACTTCATCTTGAATATGTGTTATGCAAATCAATAGCATGCTTTGAATGAAATAGGCATGAGTTCTAGCATTTGGAACTAAATGATGAAACGCCTTCTAAGTAATAACCAAGCAAAGAATAATGAGATCATGCAACGACTTTAGAAAACAATAATGCACAGATTTTAACTCTCCAAATAAATATTTAGGCTCAATTCTCACAAGGTTGTAGCGTTAGTTTGAGTTCTTTCCTTCAAGCATGTTACAAAAAACTAATTTTTTTCTTTTATGATTACATGTGATTTCATAAGTTATAACCACAATCACGCATAAATAAAGAGTAAATCAAACTTTCATCCATGTTTATAACTCTCTTTAACAGTCATGCAATTACAAACTGAATCCTCATCATTGTGTTGGAAGGTACCCTAAGACACAAATAAGCGCACAAAAACAACTCTTTTTTTTTTTATTTTCAAAAACAATTTTTCAAATTTTTATGAATTTTTGGATTTTTATGTCAAAACACACTGAAACACTCCAAAACAGCTTAAAAATACTTAAAACAACAAGGAACAACACTAGAAGTAATGGGTGATAAATTTCTACGAATTTCATGCAAAACAATGGTTACTCCCCCCACACTTAAATCAAACATTGTCCTCAATGTTTCAAGCATATACTCACACCAAAAACAAGCAAATAACAAACGACAAATAAACATGACAAATATGGCAAAGTAAAAACCAGACAGAGTAGAGTTTAAGAACGCAAATCTGGTTTTGGAGATAGTTGATCTTGTTGACTTTCCACAGCTTTGAACTTGAACTGGATTGGAATTGTACGGCGAAGCTTTGCTGTTCATTTCCACGAAGTTTAATGTTAAAATCCTTTGCATATTTGTTAATGTTTCAAAATAGAAAGTCATAACCAAAAATAATTAAACAAGTAATAAAATAGACAATCAAACAGAATAAATGGGTTGCCTCCCTTAAAGCGCTTGCTTTAACGTCTTCCAGCCGGACGATGAACACCTTCACTTCTCCTTGGAACCCACGGCATGCAGTGGGATCTCCTCCACAACATGCTCCACAAAGTTCTCGTAGTATGGCTTCAAGCGATGTCCATTCACCTTGAATTCTTGCCCGGTTCTCAAGCTCTTAATTTGGACTGCACCATGTACAAAAAGATTAGTAACAACAAACGGGCCAACCCATTTGGAACGTAACTTACCAGGGAATAGACGAAGGCGGGAGTTGAACAACAACACTTTCTGCCCAATTTCGAAAGTCTTGCCTCGAAGCATCTTATCATGGAATGCCGTGGTCTTCTCTTTGTAAATTCTAGCATTCTCATAAGCTTCATGCCTTATCTCATCAAGTTCACTCAATTGAAGCTTTCGATGAATTCCAGCTTGGTCCACATTCAAATTGAAGGTCTTGATGGCCCAATGAGCTCTATGTTCTAATTCCACGGGAAGATGGCAAGGCTTGCCATACACAAGTCGAAAAGGAGACATACCAATGGGGGTCTTGTAAGCCGTTCGATACGCCCATAGTGCATCATCCAGCCGTAAGCTCCAATCTTTTCTATTTGGCCCAACGGTCTTCTCCAAAATCTGTTTGATCTCACGATTAGATACCTCGGCTTGGCCATTGGTTTGGGGGTGGTAAGGTGTGGAAACCTTATGTGTCACATGATACTTCTTGAGTAATGCCCCAATGGTACGGTTGCAAAAATGAGACCCTCCATCACTGATTAGCACCCTAGGCATCCCAAATCTAGAAAAGATATTAGTTTTCACAAAATCTGCCACAACTTTAGAATCGTTAGTTCGAGTGGCTTTCGCTTCCACCCACTTTGAAACATAATCAACGGCAAGTAATATGTAGGTGAAACCAAAAGATGAAGGAAAAGGACCCATAAAATCGATACCCCAAACATCAAAGATTTCAACAACAAAGATGGGTACCTGCGGCATTTGATCTTTTTGGCTAATATTACCTGTCCTTTGGCAGCGATCACATGTTAAACAGAAGGTTCTAGCATCTTTAAACAAAGTAGGCCAATAAAAACCACATTCAAGAACCTTAAAAGCTGTCCTTTGGGTGCCAAAGTGACACCCACATGCATATGTGTGACAAAAACTTAAAATTGAGTGAAAATCTGATTCATGCACACATCTTCTTATAACCTGATCTGAACAATATTTCCACAAGTATGGGTCATCCCAAACATAAAATCTAGCATCCTTTTTAAGTTTATCACGTTGGAATTTGTTTAGGGTGCTAGGAACTTGTTTAGTCACCAAATAATTCACCAAATCCGCGTACCAAGGCTCACTTACCTGGATAGACATTAGTTGCTCATCGGGGAAGGTTTCAGAAATTGGCGATGCTTCCTCATGCACCATTCGACTTAGGTGGTCAGCCACCACATTCTCCACGCCCTTCTTATCCCGAATCTCAATGTCAAACTCTTGTAGAAGCAACATCCATCGAATTAGTCTAGGCTTGGCCTCCTTTTTTGTGAGTAAATACTTGAGAGCTGCATGATCAGTAAAAATAATAACTTTAGTACCAAGTAAGTATGATCGGAACTTATCTAATGCAAATACCACAGCAAGTAATTCTTTTTCAGTGGTGGAGTAATTTAATTGAGCATCATTTAGTGTCCTAGAGGCATAATAAATAACATGAGGTTGTTTGTTCTTTCGTTGCCCCAAAACAGCACCAATCGCATAATCCGAAGCATCGCACATCAACTCAAATGGAAGGCTCCAATCTGGAGGTGTGATAATGGGAGCCGAAGTAAGAGCTTCTTTTAATTGCTTGAATGCCATGGAGCATGCATCATCAAACTCGAAAGCCACCTCTTTTTGAAGCAATCGGCATAGTGGTTGTGAAATCTTGGAGAAATCCTTTATGAAACGCCTATAAAAACCTGCGTGACCAAGAAACGAACGAACCTCTCTAACCGAAGTTGGAGAGGGTAAGTGACGAACAAGGTCTACCTTAGATTTATCCACTTCAATGCCTTCTTCAGAAATAATATGTCCTAGAACAATACCTTGCTTAACCATGAAGTGACATTTTTCCCAATTAAGCACAAGATTCGTTTCAACACAACGTTTCAAAATTAAGGTCAGATTACTCAAGCAATGATCGAATGAATTACCAAACACGCTGAAATCATCCATGAATATCTCAATAATTTTCTCCACATAATCAGAAAAGATACTCACCATGCATCGTTGAAATGTCGCAGGGGCATTGCACAAACCAAATGGCATGCGCCTGTATGCAAAGGTGCCAAAGGGGCACGTGAACGTTGTCTTTTCTTGGTCCTCCGGAGCTATCACAATTTGGTTATATCCGGAATATCCATCAAGAAAGCAATAAAATTTATAACCGGCTAACCTTTCTAACATTTGATCCAGGAATGGCAACGGAAAGTGATCTTTCCTTGTCATGGCATTTAACTTCCTGTAATCAATACAAACACGCCAACCGGTCACCACACGAGTGGGTACAAGCTCTTGTTCTTCATTCTTCACCACCGTGATCCCGGACTTCTTTGGAACAACCTGCACGGGAGACACCCAACGACTATCAGAAATAGGGTATATAACACCACAGTCAAGCAATTTTATAACCTCCTTCTTTACTACTTCCAACATGGGTGGATTAAGGCGACGTTGAGCCTCCCGAGATGGCTTAGCTCCCTCCTCCAAAAGGATGCGATGCATGCACGTGGTGGGACTAATGCCTTTGATATCCGCCAAGGTCCATCCAATGGCAGATTTGTGCTCCTTTAACACCCTTATCAACTTGTCTTCTTCTTGGGCCGTGAGTGAGCTAGATATGATGACGGGTAGTGTTTGATCTTCTCCCAAGAAAACATACTTCAAGTGACTAGGTAATGGCTTCAACTCAAGTGTAGGTGGCTGCACAATGGATGGAAGTAACTTGTTAGCCAAAACCGAATCTAAAATTGAGAGTGAAGACTTACCAGAATGTGATGTCAATGACTCGAGGGCCGCGACCATTTCAAACACTTCACCACAAGGGGGCACGGCAATATGGTCAGATTCCATGCCGTGGGTTGCTTGGATTCCCCCACACTTGTTTCTTGCTCCTATGCCGTGTACTAAGGCTATTTCAAGTGCATCGTCGTTCATTCGATCCAAATGTACCTGTGCCAAAGAATCAACAATGTCAATAGCGAAACAAGAATGGTCCTCCATTGGATATTTAATGGTTTCAGAAAGATTAAAACGAATAATGTCTCCATCAAACTCCATGGTTAATGTTCCCATAAACACATCTATTTTTGTTCTCGCTGTTTTCATGAATGGTCGGCCTAGCAAGATTGGCAATGATGGAGCATGGCTTGAATCCTCCATTTCTAAGACATAAAAATCTGCAGGAAAGATAAGATGATTGACCTGCACTAAAACATCCTCAAGGACTCCCTTGGGATAAGCGTTAGAACGATCGGCCAATTGAATTATCACGCCATCTTGTTTTAACTCACCAAGGTTCATTGATGCATAAATGGAATATGGCATAACATTAATAGAAGCACCTAAATCTAACATGCATTTTTCAAATCTAGTGTTTCCAATTACGCATGGGATAGTAAAGCTCCCTGGATCCTTACACTTTGGAGGTAACTTCCGTTGCAAAACCGCAGATACATTTTCACTTACCTTCACAACTTCTTTGTTTGAAATTCTTTTCCTAGTTGTGCATAATTCTTTTAAAAACTTTGCGTACCTGGGCACTTGCTTAATAGCATCAAGTAAAGGAATGTTCACTTGGACTTTTCGAAAGGTATCCAAAATGTCCTTTTCGCTTTCTTCTTTCTTCGATTGTGCAAATCTACGAGGGAAAGGAACATTGGGCAGATTAGTGTTCGAAATCACAACATTTGGAACATTCTTACCTGAGGTGGACGGATGGGATGTCTTAGATGGCTGCGGCATGGGTGATGGTACCCTTGTCGTGGGGTAGGTGTTCTCATCTTCCTTGAGTTGTATCTTCTCATCTTCCTTGTTTCTCACCTCTTTTCCACTTCGTAATGTGATAGCCTTTGCAGATTCGAAGCCACCCTTTGGATTGACCACCGTAGTGCTTGGTAACTTACCATTTTCACGGAATTGCCCCAAAAATTCGGCCATTTGTCCCATTTGCTTCTTCAGCTCATTAACCTCCTTTGCTTGGTTCTGCATTCCCTGCGCCATGGTGGTTAGTAACTGATATGTTTTATCATCATTCATAGACGTACCTGGGTTGGTTTAGGAAGATTGTGCCTGAGGAGGTGGTTGTGGTTCCATTGGCCTTGGAAAGAAACCCGGGGGTTGTCGGAATCCACTTTGTTGGCCATATTGTGGTGCATCTCTCCATCTGAAATTGGGGTGGTCACGCCATCCCGGGTTGTATGTATTGGAGAAAGGATCATTCCTTGGTTGGTTTTGATTCCCATAACCCACAGCATTGGCCGATTCCCATCCTCCATTCTCAATTAATTGAGGGCATTGATCAGATTGGTGTTCTTGAATGGAGCATACACCACAGATTGTAGTTCCTTGCGTTTTGGGGCCTTCAACCAACTGCGATAACATAGACGTAAGGTTAGCCATTTGGGATTGTAACTCAGAAATAGAACTTACCTCATTGACATGATGTGGCCGTGGGGTGTCTCTTTGCCCAACACCTTCATATTGTTGTGCATTGAGTGCTCGATTCGCAATGAGAGTTTTGGCATCCCTAGGTGTCTTATCCACTAGAGCTCCTCCCGCGGAAGCATCCAACATTTGCCGTTCAAGTGGTAAAAGACCTTCGTAAAAGTATTGAAGAAGTAACTCCTCCTTCATCTGATGCTGTGGACAAGAAGCAACAAGTGATTTAAATCGTTCATAATAAGATGGAAAAGATTCACCTTGGCTTTGCTGAATTCCACTTATTTTTTTACGAAGAAGAATGATACGAGAAGTTGGGAAAAACTTCTCCAGAAACGCCCTCTTCATACTCTCCCAAGATGTAACTGTACCGGGAGCCAACTCGTATAACCAATCCTTGGCTTTGTCCATTAAAGAGAATGGAAAAGCCTTCATCTTTAAAATACTTCCGTCAACGGTAATCGGAGTCATACTTGAGCACACCACTTCAAATTCCTTCAAATGTTTGTTCGGATCCTCCATGGAAAGCCCATGGAACTTTGGAATGTGGTGGAGCAAACTTGACTTTAACTCGAACTCTTCGGTTTTACCTTGAGCAGCCATGGGATATTGGATACACAATGGTGCGGCATTATCCAAACCCGAGGCGGCAAGCTCCTTGAGTGTACGGTTGTCCATGGCTATACCTTGCTCTTCTAATTCAGGCTCGGGACTAAGAGGATTAGACTCTTCTAATGGGAAATGATCCTTCCTTGTGGTGGCTGATGCGAAATAGATAAGCACACAAATTAAACCCTCTTTTTGTCAAATTGTAGTAAAGATGTAAGTAGGGATCGTTCTAAACCAGGGATTAGGAGGGATTGCTAAACACTTGGAAACTGACTTAAGAACATAAAAACAAAGTTTAAAACACTAGACTAGACTCAAAGAATGCAAAACTAAAGGTTAAAACACTTAAACAAACCTAAAACTCAAAACAGCAACCTAATGACTCAAAACTGCCTAAAAACCACTTTCTGGGCAGTTTTGAGAACCTAACAAGAACTTGGACGAATTTGGGTGAAAACTTGAATCAAAACACTTAGAAACACAAATCAAAACATATTCTAACTAATCTAAGACTTCAAAATAAAAGGGGATTTGTTTTGGACGAAAATTGAAACCAAAACAGAAACTTTAAAACAAAACAGATTGTAAAACGTTTTTGGATGAAAAGGATGGATAAAAGGCTAGTTAGGAGGTTCTTCTCCACACATGTCACACTTGCAAACAAAACGATTTTCAGTTGTTCTTCCAATAAATTATGAATACTTAACGCCCCAAATTAACCGTGAATTGCACTAATTAACCCTCAGTTTTTCCACAAGTTATTGAGTTGGATGATTGCATACGACAACCCAAAACATTCCCTACAAGTGCCATACATGAATTGCATAATAGAGATACAAGCAAGAATCATTAAGTTCTATGAAAAACATAAGCATTGACGAAGCCTTTGTTACTATGAATTGCATGAAACTTATGCCAAGAATTCATTCAACGCGATCGGTTTCAAACGACCTTCACTACTTGTGATTATAAGATTGTAACTATTAGGTGAAACTCCCTCATAATCTAGCATCATATTCATGCATGGAAACTAAGCGTGCACTCTCAATCAACATACACAAATAAGTTATCAATCAAATAGATGAACGAATTGAATTCACAACTTATGAAACAACAACTAAATGTAATCAAATCATATTGCAAGCATGTACATGGTTTCGAATTCCCCCCTAACCAAGGGGGGTTTAGTTCCTCATACTCACAACACAAAGTTTATTGAATTGAAACATCGAAGACATAAAAAAGATTACACCTAAAACGCCCAACAATTCCACTTTGAATTTCTGCACGTCAAGCTCCTCTTTCTTCTTCTCCTTGCTGTGGCAGAGAGGGTTTAAGGGATTTTTGGATGTGATTTTGGTTTTGGAAGGGAGTTAGGATGGTATGGTGGTGCGGCAAGGGGTATGGGTGGTGTATGGAGGTGTAGAATGGTGGCTGGAGTAAAGGAATGGCTGCGGCAAAGAGTGGGAAGTGGCTGGTTGGTGAATGAAAGCTGCGGCCAGGTGGGGAAAATTATTTGGACGAATTTCTGAAGTATGGAGAGGGTGATATCTGTGGCCAAAGGGTTTAATGAATATATAAAGGCACTTAAAAACCCTAGCAAATCAGATTAGGGTTTCTAGAAACCCAAATCCACCAGAAAATGGGCTAAAATAATCAGAATTTTAGTAGGAAAAGGGCCTAGGGTGCGGCAAGTTTAATGGGCTAGGGTTAGGGCTTCTAGAATGCCTTGCAAGGCAAGGGGTCCAAATCTGAAAAGGATTGGGCTTATGGTGCGGCAATGTCCAAGAATGTAAGGATGGGTCATCTAGAAGCCCAAAGCCAAGAATAGAAACTCTCACAAATGGAAACCTCCAAGAATAGAAACTTCCAACTTTAGAAACTTTGGGTTCTAATTCTGAATTCTTTGTTCTTCACTTTCTTTTCTTCATTTCTTAAGCTCCCTTTGACCTTCAACTCGTCTATTCCTTGTGCTCCATAAGTAAAAACGCCATTTGAGCTCAATTATGCTCCATTTTGCACTTCCTTGCATACTTTGTCTCTAAAACCTGAAAACATATAAAACTAGCTTAAAAGACTACGTTAACTAAGAAAACACCATGGAAATGCATAAGAACTAGCTAGCTAAGGCGCATAAATATGCTCCTATCATGTTTTGAAGGAGTTCAAATCTGCCCTAGGTTGGACCTTGGCCGATATCAAAGGTATAAGCCCTACAACGTGTATGCATCACATATTTCTTGAGGAGAGGGGGCCAAACCAACTAGAGAGGCTCAACGCCGTCTCAACCCTTGATGCGAAATATATAAGCACACAAATTAAACCCTCTTTTTATCAAATGTAGTAAAGTATGTAAGTAGGGATCGTTCTAGGCCGGGGATTAGGAGGGATTGCTAAACACTTGAAAACTGACTTAAAAACATAAAAATAAAATTTAAAACACTAACTAGACTCAAAGAATGCAAAACTATACTTTAAAATACTTAAACAAACATAAAACTCAAAACAGCAACCTAATGACTCAAAACTACCTAAAAACCACTTTCTGGGCAGTTTTGAGAACCTAACAAGAACTTGGACGAAGTTGGATAAAAACTTGAATAAAAACACTTAGAAACACAAATCAAAACACTTTCTAACTAATCTAAGACTTCAAAATAAAGGGGGATTTGTTTTGGACGAAAATTGAAAACAAAACAGAAACTTTAAAACAAAACAGATTGTAAAACGTTTTTGGATGAAAAGGATGGATAAAAGGCTAGTTAGGAGGTTCTTCTCCACACATGACACACTTGCAAACAAAATGATTTTCAGTTGTTCTTTCAATAAATTATGAAACTCAACACCCCAAGTTAATTAGATACGCTTAAATTAACCTTCAAGTTCTCCTTAAGTTAATGAATTGGATGGAAAAGCGCATACAACAATTCAAAGCATTCCTCAAAGGTTCCTTACGTGATGAGCACAATAAAGATACAATCAAGAATCATGAAGCACAATGAGAACTATAAGTGTTGACGAGGCATTCGTTACTATGATGAGCATGAAACTAGTGCCAAGAATTCATTCAACGCGATCGTTTTCAAGCGACCTTCACTACTTGTGATTATAAGATTGTAACTATTAGGTGAAACTCCCTCATAATCTAGCATCATATTCATGCATGAAAACTAAGCGTGCACTCTCAATCAACATACACAAATAAGTTATCAATCAAGTAGATGAACGAATTGAATCCGCAACTTATGAAATAACAACTGAATGTAATCAAATCATATTGCAAGCATGTACATGGTTTCAAATCACCCCCCAACTAAGGGGGTTTAGTTCCTCATTCTTGCAATACAAAGATACATAAAATTAGACATTAAAATCAAAGGAAAGAAAACACCTAAAATGCTCCAACTTGGAAAGCAAGTGCATCAATGGATCTCCCTTCCTCCTTGTTGCGGCATGAAGCTTGTGGACAGATTTTTGGGTGGATTTATGGTGTAGAATGGATGGGGAATGATATGGAGGGGTTTAGGGTGAGTGTGGAAGAGTGTTTGATGGTTGGAAGGTGGTGGAAAACTAGGCAAAGAGGGTGGAAGAAGGTGGAGTGGTTGTTATGTTTTCTAGGCACTAGAATGGTGTTTTTGGGGTGTTTTGCTTCCTAGGGTGTGTAAGGACGAATTTCTGTGATAAAATGATGAATATGGGGGATTGTTCTTTGGCCAAGGGGTGTAAACATGTATTTATAGGCCCCAAAAACCTTAGAAAATAAGGTTAGGTTAAGGATGAAATGCATGGCAATTTGTGTGTGTGGTGTGCAATGGTCCAAGGGTGAAAATGAAGTAATGATGCAAAGTGTGAAGGGTAAAATGGAGTGGTGTTGTAGCTAGGGAGCATGAATGATTGTGTACATTGCATAGAGATGGAAAGGGAGGTGAAATGTGTCAACAAATGGGTCAAAGGTGCAACAACATGTGTTGCACATGGCATTGGATTCCAAATGTGAATGATGGAGCATCAATTGGTGCATGTAATGGATGTAAAGGTTGTCTAAAATCTAATGGGTGAAGGGAACAAGAGGTATCAAGCAATTGAGTGAAATAATTAAATGAATTAAAGCATGAAATCAGAAATTATGTAGGGGACAAGAGTGATCAAGCATGGCATGGAATCCAAAGGGAATTCTATGTGGTTTGCATGGCAAGGAATGCAAGTTGGGGTGACAGATTTTTGGGCTGTTTTCTTCATCTTTTGGACCATAATTCTTCATATTCTTGGCCTCTTTAGTTCTCAAATTCGTCCATCCACTTGGCCCATGCATTTGCTATCCATTCCAAGCCCGAAACATGCTCCAAAGGCCTCCAAAATGCATCTTCTTGCATACTTTGTACTTAGAGTCTTTCACTTTGCATGTGGGCTTCTTTGCATGTGTATGAGTTGTCATTATTTATCCTTGCAATTACACACACACACTTGCACACACATATGCCCAAAACGTCCATCCTCATGCATGCAATCCATTTGAGCCCAATATTGATCCAACATGCACCAAAATGCACTTTTCTTGCCAAGGTTGTTATTAAGACCTACAAACAAAAGAAAATGGCTTTAAACACTAAAATAACTAAAGAAACACAACGTAAACGCACAAGAACAAGCCAATTAAGTCGCATAAATATGCTCCTATCAACCCTCCGATGATGGAAGTTGTGAAAAATGAGATAATCAAGCTCCTTGATTGTGGAGTGATTTATCCCATCTCCGATAGCCGTTGGGTTTCACCTATCCAATGTGTGCCCAAGAAATCTGAAGTAACGGTTGTAGAAAACACGGAGAATGAGCTTGTGCCCACCTGAATTCAAACCGGTTGGCGAGTGTGCATTGATTATAGGAAGCTCAACGCCACTGATAGGAGCATATTTATGCGCCTTAGTTAGCTAGTTCTTATGCATCTTTGTTATGTTTTCTTCGTTAAAGTAGTCTTTTAAGCTACTTTCATGTGTTTTCAGGTTTAAAGGACATATTACATGAAATGATGCAAGTTGGAGCTTTTGGAGCAAAATATGAGCTTGGATTGAAAAGGACATGCTTGGAACACAAGGTTGGGATGGAATTGAAGAGTTGAAGATTTGAGGTTTCCTACTTGAAGTAGGAAAGCTAAGCCTAAAAGTTTCCATTTTGGGTTGATTTTTCCTAAATTGGAATTGGCAACCAAAGTTTCTAAAGTTGGAAGTTTCTATTCTTGGAGGTTTCCATTTTCGTGAGTTTCTATTCTCGGCTTTGGGCTTTTGGATGACCCATCCTTACTTCTTGGACCTATGTCGCACCTAAACCCTAACCCTAGCCACTTAATCAGCCGCACCTAGGCCTTGTTCACATGTAAAAATCTGATTATAAACCCTAAGCCCATGCCGCACCTTTCCATCCTAGAAGCCCTATTTTACAAACCCTAACCCTAGTCCATTGAGGTAGCCGCACCTAACCCTAGCCCAATCTGATTTAATTAGGGTTTTAGGTGCCTATATATAGGTGTTTTACACCTTGCCGCAGGATCTCTCCCATTCTACAATTCAGAAATCGTAAAAACCCTATTTCCCCACCTTGCCGCATCTTCCATCCATTCCAGCCACTTCCCATCCTTGCCGCAGACACCATCCACCTCCATACACCATTCTACACTTCCATACACCACCCACACACCTTGCCGCACCACCATATCATCCTAACTCCATTCTTAAACCAAAACCACATCCAAAAACCCCCAAAACCATCTCTGCCGCAGCTAGGAGAAGAGAAGAGGAGCTTGACGTGCAGAAATTCAAAGTGGAATTCTTGGGCGTTTTAGGTGTAATCTTTCTTATGTCTTCGATGTTTCAATTCAATAAACTTTATGTTGTGAGTATGAGGAACTAAACCCCCTTAGTTGGGGGGTAATTCGAAACCATGTACATGCTTGCAATTTGATTCGATTTCATTCAGTTGTTATTTCATAAGTTGTGAATTCAATTCGTTCATCTACTTGATTGATAACTTAATTGTGTATGTTGATTGAGAGTGCACGCTTAGTTTTCATGCATGAATATGATGCTAGATTATGAGGGAGTTTCACCTAATAGTTACAATCTTATAATCACAAGTAGTGAAGGTCTCTTGAAAACGATCGCGTTGAATGAATTCTTAGCATAAGTTTCATGCAATTCATAGTAACGAATGCTTCGTCAATGCTTATGTTTTTCATAGAACTTAATGATTCATGCTTGTATCTCTATTATGCAATTCATGTAGGGAACTTGTAGGGAATGTTTTGGGTTGTCGTATGCAATCATCCAACTTGATAACTTATGGAAAAACTGAGGGTTAATTAGTGCAATTCACGGTTAATTTGGGGCATTGAGTATTTATAATTTATTGGAAGAACAACTGAAAATTGTTTTGTTTGCAAGTGTGACATGTGTGGAGAAGAACCTCCTAACTAGCCTTTTAACCATCTATTTCACCAAAATCGTTTTTACAATCTGTGTTAGTTAAAGTTCTGTTTTTGTGTTAAATTTTCGTCCAAAACAAATCCCCCTTTAATTTGAAGTCTTAGATTAGTTAGAAAGTGTTTTGATTTGTGTTTCTAAGTATTTTGATTCAAGTTTTCATCAAATTTCGTCCAAATTAGTGTAGGTGCTCAAAACTGCCCAGAAAGTGGTTTTTAGGCAGTTTTGAGCCTTCTAGTTGCTGTTTTGAGTTTTAGGTTTGTTTAAGTGTTTTAACCTTTACTTTTGCATTCTTTGAGTCAAGTTTAGTGTTTTAAACTTTGTTTTTGAGTTTTTAAGTCAGTTTCCAAGTGTTTAGCAATCCCTCCTAATCCCCGGTTTAGAACGATCCCTACTTACATCTTTGCTACAATTTGACAAAAGAGGGTTTAATTTATGTGCTTATCTATTTCGCATCAGCCACCACAAGGAAGGATCATTTCCCATTGCCGTTCCTAGATCAAATGCTTGAGAGGTTAGCAGGTCATTCCTTTTATTGTTTTATTGATGGTTATTCCGGTTATAATCAAATTGTCATTTGATAGGAGCATATTTATGCGCCTTAGTTAGCTAGTTCTTATGCATTTCCATGGTGTTTTCTTAGTTAAAGTAGTCTTTTAAGCTAGTTTTATGTGTTTTCAGGTTTTAAGGCCAAAGGATGCAAGAAGATGCATTTTGGAGCTTTTTGGAGCAAAATTGGGCTTGGAATGATTATCACATAATTGGAGCCAAGGTTTGGACGAATTTGAAGACTTGAAGATGAGGATTCCTACTCCAACAAGGATTCCTACTTGAAGTAGGAAAGTTAAGCCAAGGTTTCCTACTTTGGTTTGATTTTTCCTAATTGTCCCTAAAAGTTTCAGCAATTATGAAGACTTTCTAAGCATTCTAGGACACAAAACAAAAGCCTAGAACCCTTTTGAACCCTTGCCGCACCCCCCTTTGCATTTCCTCTTCCCTATTTCCTGTTTTTATGCTTTAAAACACCTTCCTTTTGTGTTTTAAACCCTAGCCGAATTTCCCTTGCCCTTTCCCTTAATTTTCTGATTTGTTTCCTTAATTCTAGAAGCTTTAAACTTAATTCCTGATTACCTAATTAGCCTAGGGTTTTTAATTTCCTAATCCCTTTCAATAAACATGTTTGTGCAGCCACAAACATAGCGATTCATCCAGAAAATAATCCTTCACGCCAGAAACCATTCTCCATCTTCAACAGCACCTATCCTTCACCATTCACCATATTTTCTAACCAAAAACCACCCTAGCCGTCCCATACACCTATCCCAGCCATAAACCCATCGTTCTACACCATTCATAACCCCCAAAACTCACCCATTCGTGTGCAGTAGCAAGGAGAAAGAAGGAAGGGCTCTTGGATGCTTAAGCTTCATCGTTGGTGCATTCTAGGTGTAATTCGTTTTATGATTTCAATGTTTAATTTCTTTTCCTTTCGTTTTGCTACGAACATGAGTGGCTAAACCCCTATTGGTTAGGGGTGATTTCGAAGCCATGACTATGTGTGCAATTTGATTTGATAAATTCCAGTTATGAGTTCTTGAATCGTGAATGCAATTGGCTTAACTGTGCGAGTAATAACTTATTTGTGTTTGTTAATTAGGGATCGACACTTAATTGGCTTGCATGAATATGTTGCTAGAATATAAGGTTGTTTCACATAATCGTCACACACTTATATTCATGTGTAGTGAAGGTCGCTAGTCACGATCGCGTTAAGTCCAATTCCTAGCATGAGTGACATGATGTCATAGTTGCAAGTGTTTTGTCAATGCTTATAGTTTTCATTGAACGTAATGATCTTTGATTGTATCTTTATTATGATGTCATGTAAGGAACTTTTGAGGAATGCTTTGGGTTGTCGAATGATGTCATCCAATCCAATAACACAAGGAAAACTTGAGAATTAACTAGTGATGTCACGGTTAATTTGGGGCATTGTCATTCATAATTCAACGAAGGAATAACTGGAAATCGAGTCGTTTGCATACTTGTCATGTGTGGAGAAAGAGCCTCTAACTAATCCATCATCCATTTAAAATCCCAAAATCGTTTTCAATTCTATTTTTACTTTGCAATCTGTTTTGTTAGTTATTTTCGTCCAAATCAAACCCCCATTTATTTTGGAGTCCTAGATTAGTTAGAAAGTGTTTTAGTTTATGTTTTTAAGTGTTTTGGTACAAGTTAAAACCCAAATTCGTCCAATTTGGTGCTTTGTGTTCAAAACTGCCCAGAAAGTGTTTTTAAGGCAGTTTTGAGTCTTTTGGTTGCTGTTTTGAGTTTTTGGTTTGTTTTTGTGTTTTAAACTTTAGTTTTGCATTCTTTGAGTCTAATCTAGTGTTTTAAACTTTGTTTTTACGTTTCTAAGTCAGTTTTCAAGTGTTTAGCAATCCCTCCTAATCCCCGGTCCAGAACGATCCCTACTTACATACTTTACTACAATTAACAAAAAGAGGGTTTAATTTGTGTGCTTAATATATTGCGCATCATCATTGCCCCGGATGATCAAGAAAAGACCACTTTTACTTGTCCCTTTGGAACGTTTGCATATCGACGCATGCCATTCGGGTTGTACAATGCTCCTGCCACGTTTCAAAGGTGTATGGTTAGCATATTTTCTGATTATGTTGAAAGGATTATTGAGATATTCATGGATGATTTTAGTGTGTTTGGTAGTTCATTTGATAATTGCTTGGATAATCTCACTTTAATCTTGAAACGTTGTGTTGAAACAAACCTTGTGTTAAATTGGGAGAAATGCCATTTTATGGTTAAACAAGGCATTGTTTTGGGTCATATAATCTCTGAAAAAGGAATTGAGGTTGATAAGTCTAAAATAGATCTTGTACGCTACTTACCCTCTCCTACTTCAGTGAGAGAGGTTCATTCTTTTCTTGCTCATGCAGGATTCTATCGACGATTTATCAAGGACTTTTCCAAGATTGCACAGCCTCTATACCGTCTCCTACAAAAGGAAATGTCTTTTGAGTTCAACGAGGCGTGGGAGCAAGCATTCAACAATCTCAAGGACTTACTCACCACGGCACCAATCCTCACTCCACCAGATTGGTCCATTCCCTTTAAGCTAATGTGTGATGCATCGGATTATGCACTTGGAGCTGTGTTGGGTCAAAGGAAAAACAAGCTGCCACATGTTATTTATTATGCTTCTCGCACCTTAAATGATGCACAATTAAATTATTCCACAATTGAGAAAGAGCTCTTGGCTGTTGTCTTTGCATTAGATAAGTTTAGATCGTATTTAATTGGCACTAAAGTCATTGTTTTCATTGACCATGCAGCCTTGAAGTACTTGTTCACAAAGAAAGAAGCTAAACCTAGACTCATTCGTTGGATGCTTCTACTTCAAGAGTTTGATATCTAAATTAAGGACAAAAATGGGAGTGACAATGTAGTTGCCGACCATCTAAGCAGGTTAGTGCGTGAAGAGGAGGTTCTTCCCATCTCTGAAACGTTTCCGAATGAACAACTCTTGTCCATTAAGGTAAGTGAGCCTTGGTACGCAGATTTGGTGAATTATTTGGTGACTAAACAAGTTCCTAGCACCCTAAACAAATTCCAACGTGATAAACTTAAGAAGGATGCTAGATTTTATGTTTGGGATGACCCATACTTGTGGAAATATTGTTCAGATCAGATTATAAAAAGATATGTGCATGAATCAGATTTTCACTCAATTTAAAGTTTTTGTCACACATATGCATGTGGGGGTCATTTTGGCACCCAAAGGACAACTTTTAAAGTTCTTGAATGTGGTTTTTATTGGCCTACTTTGTTTAAAGATGCTAGAACCTTTTGTTTAACGTGTGATCGCTGCCAAAGGATAGGTAATATAGGCCAAAAAGATCAAATGCCGCAGGTACCCATCTTTGTTGTTGAAATTTTTTATGTTTGGGGTATTGATTTTATGGGACCTTTTTCTTCATCTTTTGGTTTCAATTACATATTACTTGCAGTTGATTATGTTTCAAAGTGGGTGGAAGCGAAAGCCACTCGCACTAACGATTCTAAAGTTGTGGCAGATTTTGTGAAAACTAATATCTTTTCTAGATTTGGGATGCCTAGGGTGCTAATAAGTGATGGGGGATCTCATTTTTGCAATCGTACCATTGAGGCATTACTCAAGAAGTATCATGTGACACATAAGGTTTCCACACCTTATCACCCCCAAACCAATGGCCAAGCCGAGGTGTCCAATAGTGAGATCAAACAGATTTTGGAGAAGACCGTTGGGCCAAATAGAAAAGATTGGAGCTTACGATTGGATGCACTATGGGCGTATTGAACGGCTTACAAAACCCCCATTGGTATGTCTCCTTTTCGGCTTGTGTATGGAAAACCATGCCATCTCCCCGTGGAATTAGAACATAGAGCTCATTGGGCTATCAAGACCTTCAATTTGAATGTGGACCAAGCTGGAATTCATAGAAAACTTCAATTGAGTGAACTTGATGAGATAAGGCATGAAGCTTATGAGAATGCTAGAATTTACAAAGAGATGACCACGACATTCCATGATAAGATGCTTCGAGGCAAGACTTTCACACTAGGGCAGAAAGTGTTGTTGTTCAACTCCTGTCTTCGTCTATTCCTTGGTAAGTTACGTTCCAAGTTGGTTGGTCCGTTTGTTATTACTAATCTTTTTGTGTATGGTGCAGTCCAAATTAAGAGTTTGAGAACTGGGCAAGAATTCAAGGTGAATGGACATCGATTGAAGCCATACTACGAGAACTTTGTGGAGCATGTTGTGGAGGAGATCCCACTGCATGCCGTGGGTTCCAAGGAGGAGTGAAGGTGTTCTTCGTCCGGCTGTACGACGTTAAAGCAAGTGCTACTTGGGAGGCAACCCATGCATTCAACAAAGGAAGCCCTAAGAATCACTCCAATTCCAGATTTGCGTTCCTCAAACCCTTCTCTTTGTTGCTGTTTTCTAATCTGCCATGTTTAGTTGCTTAAGTTGCTGTTTGTTTATTTACTTGTGTTTTGTGTGAATTTATGCTTGAAACATTGAGGACAATGTTTGATTTAAGTGGGGGGGGGGGTAACTAAGTGTTTTTGATGCAGATTATATCACCCATAACTTCAAATGTTGTTCCTTGCTGTTTTTAAGTGTTTTTAAGCTGTTTTGGTGTGTTTTGACTTAAAAATCCGAAAATCATATAAAAATTTGAAAAAAGTGTTTTGAAAAGCCCAAAAAAGAGTTGTTTTTGATTTATTTTTGTGTGTTTGTTTGTGTCTTAGGGTACCTTCCAACACAATGATGAAGATTTGGTTTGTAAATGCATGGCTGTTAAAAAGAGTGATTAACATGGATGAAAGTTTGATTTACTCTTTCTTTATGCTTGGTTATGGTTATAATTTATGAATTCACATGCAATCAAAAGGAAAAAAATTAGTTTTTGTAACATGCTTGAAGGAAGGAACTCACACTAACGCTACAACCTTGTGAGACTTAAGCCTAAACGTTTATTTGGAGAGTTAATAATATGTGCATTGTTGTTTTCTAAAGTCGTTGCATGATCTCATTATTCTTTGCTTGGTTACTACTTAGAAGGCGTTCATCGTTTAGTTCCAAATGCTAGAACTCATGCCCATTTCATTCAAATCATGTTATTGATTTGCATAACACATATTCAAGATGAAGTTGTGTAGTCACCACCACCAAAGCCAAACTGCTGTGTATCCTATATCATTATATGTTTAAGTTAACCCCATTGAGCCTTGTTAGCCTACATTCTTTGTTAACCCATGTTATCCTCACCTAGCCTAGATTAGGACCATCCATACCCTTGTTCTTGAAGCATAGTAAAGCATGATTCAAATTGAATTCCTTTTGATTAATGTATGGCAGAAAACAAGTGTGGGGGAAGTGTTTCTCATGTGAGTTAGTGTGCCATAGGCACGGGTAGAAAGAATAGAAAAGAAAAATTCGTGAAAAGAAAGAAAGAAAAAATAAAAGTGTGAAAAGTATGAAAAAAAAGAGTTGAAAAGAAGAAAAAAAAAAGAGTTCTAAAGTGTTGTTTTTGAAGAAAGGGTCCAAAACATTGAATTTGGCCCTAAGTATTGCTTTATTCTTCCCTTCGTGTTTAAAAGTTGATTTCTGTAATCTAAGTGAATTCTAAGTCTAGATTTCATTACTTTGCTTGCTATTGCTTTAAGAAAGTTTGTTTTCCCCTACCTTTCTTTGTTAGCCAATACCCCAAGCCCCGTTACAACCTTTGACTTCAATCTTGAGTGTTATGCGTTTCAATTTGTGGAGTTTGAATTTGGTATGAGCATATGGTGTCACTGGTTCTCGCATCTAAGTAGTAGCATTTTATTCATGAGATCATATCTAAACATGCTTATTAACTCCAGAAATTGCATTCTTTGTTATTGATGTGAGAATTACTTGACACACAAATTAAACCCTCTTTTTGACAATTGTAGTATAGATGTAAGTAGGGTATCGTTCTAGGCCGGGGATTAGGAGGGATTGCTAATCTATTCTAAATTAATTTAAAAATATTAAATAAGACTCAAGGACACAAAATTAGGCTAAAAACTCTAATAACTCGAAACACACTTAAAATGACTCAAAATAATGAAAACAATTAAATTAAACACTAGGAACTGAAATGGACGGAAATTAAATTAAAAGACTAACAATAAAGAAAACTAACTAAATAATATAATTTAATAATGGATGGGTGTTTGGTTTTGATGAAAAGTAAATTAAACTTAATTAAATTACAGAATTGATAAAAATATAAAATTAATGTAAAATGATAAATGACGGACTAGCTAGAGGGTTCTTCTCCACACATGTTATACTTGCATACAAAATGATTTCCAGTTGTTCTTTTAATAAATTGTGAATTTCAATACTCCAGATTAACCGTGAACAGCACTTTTTTAATCTTCAAGTTTTCCTTAAGTTATTGAATTGGACGGGAAAACGCATACAACAATTCAAAACATTCTTCAAAAGTCCCCTACGTGAAAAGCACAATAGAGATACAATAAAAAATCATTAAACTTTGTGAAAACTATAAGCATTGACGAGGCATTCGTAACTATGAAAAGCATGATACTCTTGCCAAGAATTTACTTAACGTGATTGTGACTAGCAACCTTTACTACTTGTGAAAATAAGTTCATAACGATTAGGTGAAATTCACTTATATTCTAGCATCAAATTCATGCATGTAAATTAAGCGTGCACTCTCAACCAACATACACAAATCAGTTTTTATACGAACGGATAAGTAAATTGAATTCACAACTTATAAATCACAACTGAAGGTAATCAATTCATATTACAAATATATCCATGACTTTGAATTAACCTCTAGCCAAAATAAATTTAATTACACATTATTAAAACCGAAATAAAATAGAAGTTTGGAAAGATTAAACCGAAAGAGGAAAGAGTGCTTCAGTGTCCATCCTCCCCATTCTCATGCTGCCAAATGGCAGCTTTCCTCTTGCTGACCTCTCCTCTTCCCGCAGCTGTTCTTCTCTGGCGCACACGCTGCAAGGGCAGCGGTGCTCTCCGTGTTCTGCCAGTCACGCTGCCAAAGGCAGCTTGTGACACCCCCCGGTTCTTTCCATTTCCCCCTCTTATATTTCCTCTTCTCCCACTAGCTGCCAGGCAGCTGTCCTCTCTCTGCTGTCCGTCTATCTTCCCCTTTCGTTTTTCTTATTTTTCTGGCGTGTCAGTCCCTCACTGACCTTCACGTTCTCCCGCTCTCCTCTCGCCCTCTTTTTCTTTTCTATTATTTCTCTGCACATTTTTCTGTCATGTTTCAGCTCCAGCTTTCCACTTTCCACCTTGCTGCCCTTCTGACCGTCTCCTTCTCTCCCCGTTGCCCACGCTTCCTTGCTGGACTCACTTCTCTCTCTACTCTTATTGCGCTGTCTTTCCTTTTTATTTTTCTTTTCCCCCACGCTGCAAAAGCAGCTCATTCTCTCTTTTTTTTCTGCTTAATCCCACGCTCTTCTATCTGTCCCGCTGTCTTCATGCCCTCCTTTTGTCGTCAGTCTCAGCTGCAAGGGCAGCTGTCTGCCCATTACCCTTTAATTATCCTGCTTTCCCTTTTTCACGTTTCTGCGTTTTTGCTCCTTCTATTTTATTCTATCTTTCACACAATTTTCTGGTCTCTCTTAGCTTTCTTTCTTCTCCTACAAGCACAATAAATCAAAAGTATCATAAATACTTAAAGCTTCCAACTAAATTAGACAAGAAAAGAAATATAAAAGGATGAAATATATAGTTTAAATATTGGTTTATCATTTAGCGTCACAATGGGTTAGCAATATTGTAATTTAAATTTGCTTTTGACGAATTTATTACATAAAATTTCACTTGTTCTATTTTTATTTTCTTTGCATAACAAATCCTATAAACACAAAAATAACGTAAATAGCTCAAAAATATAAGGAACTAACTAAGAAAAGACGAGTGAATTCGAAGTAAAAATATATATAAATATGATCCGATCAGTTATACATATATGTGAGCATTCGTTTTCATGTCTACATCAATCTTCTCACATATAACTAGTAAAGGGTGTGTAGTTAGAAAATCTGAGTGAAAATTGAGTGCATATCTTGTAAGGAATTGAGCGAATTCTCTAAGGCATGTTACTACATTCAAAACATTGTTTTAATTGATTAATTGTGAACTAGTAAGTGGTGACTATGATTAAGTATGTGCTCAAGTGTAAAGATGACTCAAATCTGCGGGGATGATGATTTTTAACATGTCATGTGCATTGGAAATCCCTGAGGCAAATGTTGGAAGGTTTAGGTTGTGTTTTATTTGTTTTGTTTCATTTTATTTCTTTGTTTTGCTCGAGGACTAGCAAAAGCTAAGTGTGGGGAATTTGATAGGAGCATATTTATGCGACTTAATTGGCTTGTTCTCATGCTTTACGTTGTGTTTCTTTAGTTATTTTAGTGTTTAAAGTCACTTTTGTGTGTTTTCAAATTCTAAGGCCAAAGTGTGCAAAATGATGTAATTTGGAGCTTTTGGAGCAAAAGGAATGGATGAATTGAAGACTTGAAGAAATTAGGTTTCCTAATCAACGAATGATTCCTAATTGAAGATAGATTCCTAATCACATGAGGATTCCTAGAAGAACAAGGTTTCCACCTCCAACAAGGATTCCTACTTGATGTAGGAAAGTTAAGCCAAGGTTTCCTATTTTGGTTTAACCTTTCCTAATTCTAAAAGTACTTGTGTTCCAGCCACTTTGAAGACTTCATATGCACTTGAAGACACAAAACAAAGGCCCTAGAACCCTTAGGGACCTTTGCCACACCTTTCCCAATCTTCCATCCCCTTGCCGTGCAAGGAAGCCCTTCTCCCATCAGTTTTAGGACACTTAGACCTTCCTAAAGTCCTTGCCGCACACACCCTGCCCATTCCTCTTCCTTGCCGTGCAAGGGAGAGGGTTGTTTCCTGATTCCTGATGTGAAAATTACTTGACACACAAATTAAACCCTATTGATGACAATTGTAGCAAAGATGTAAGTAGGGATCGTTCTAAACCGGGGATTAACTAGGGCTGCTAATCTACTCAAATTAAACTCTAAAACACTGAACTAGACTTAAAAACACAAGAATAGACTCTATAGACTCTAAACTGACCTAAGACACTCAAATCTGCAAAACTAAGTGAAATTGACGCAATTCTAAACCTGACAAGTGATTTGGACGAAATTAAAACTTACTTTGACTCAAAAGATTAAAAGAAAACAGATTGTAACATAACTAACTCAGAAAACACTTAAAAGACTCAAAACAGCATGATAGGAGCATATTTATGCAACTTAGTTAGCTTGTTCTTGTGCATTTATGTTGTTTTCCTTAGTTATTTTAGTGTTTAAAGTCATTTTTGTGCAATTTGAGGTTTTAAGGACAAAGTATGCAAAAAGATGCATTTTGGAGCCTTTTTGAGCATTTTGGACATCAAATTGATTGCACATGCTTGGAGCTAAGAAGATGGAGAAAATTGAAGATCAAAATGAGCGTAGGATTGAATGAAGATGTGAAGAATTGGATTCAAGACAAATAAAGAATGAAGAGTTCAAAATTGGAAGCCAAAGTTTCTAAAGTTGGAAGTTTCTATTCTTGGAGGTTTCCATTCTTGATGGTTTCCATCTTTGGCTCTAAACTTTCCTAATCCTAATTCACCTATGTTCCAGCTGCAAGGAGGCTTCCTAAATATTTTAGGAGACTAAATAAATGCGTCTAGAAGACCTAGACCTATCCCTAATCTTTGCCGCACCCACCTTCCTATTTTTCCTACTTTACCTTCCTTGTTTCCCTTTCTTGTTTTCCTAGTTCTTGCAATTAAACACATTCCTGTTTTGTTCCATCCCTTGCTGCACAAGGGAGAGATTCTCCTTCCTATTTTATGTCCTAAAACGTATTTCATTTTCCCTAAAACCCTATGCCGCACCCTACATCTATTCTTACCTATTTTGTGCCTCAAAACACATTCCTACATCTGTCCTACAAATTCTGCCGAATTTCCCTTTCCTTTTCTCTTTAATTCCTGCACCTTTCTTGCCTATTTTCTGACCCAAAATCACATTCCTTTTCCTACATAAATCCTTCCCTAAAACCGCTTCAAATTCGTAGCCCTTCCTTCCCCTACAAATAAAGGCCCTTGCTGACCATTCTAAGCATTCCACCCTTCACCATAACCTACCTACATCCATCCACCACCATAATTCACCACAAATCATCACCAAACACCCTTGGACGTGCTTGCCATTCAAGACGTTGGATTGTTGGAGCGTTTCTGATGTGAAAATTAAGTTGACACACAAATTAAACCCTCTTTTGATCAATTGTAGCAATATATGTAAGTAGGGATCGTTCTAGACCGGGGATTAGGAGGGATTGCAAAATCGCTTGGAATTGACTCAAATACGTAAAAACAAGTTTAAAATACTGAACTAGACTCAAAGAATGCAAAACTAAACTTTAAAACACCAAAACAAACCAAAAGACTCAAAACAGCCCCAAAACACTCAAAACTGCCTTAAAAACACAATCTGGGCAGTTTTGAACACTAGACACAAAATTGGACGAAAATTGGTTTTAACTTGACCTAAGACACTTAAAAACACAAACTAAACACTTACTAACTAATTTTGACACTTTAAAACAAAAGGGGATTGGTTTTGGACGAATTTAAAAACAAAACAAACTTTGTAAATTAGAACAGATTGTAAAAACGAATTTGATTTAAATGGGTGAATGGAAGGCTAGCTAAGGGGTTCATCTCCACACATGTTATACTTGCATACAAAACGATTTCCAATTGCTTTTCAATAAACCATGAATTCTCAATGCCCCAAGTTAATTAGGTCCGCTTAAATTAACCTTCAGATTTTCCTAACGTTATTGAATTGGATGATTGCATACGACAACCCAAACATTCCCCACAAGTCCCCTACATGATTTCATAATAGAGATACAAGCAAGAATCATTAAGTTCTATGAAAACCATAAGCATTGACGAAGCACTTGTTACTATGATTGCATGAAACTTATGCCAAGAATTTACTTAACGCGATTGAGATCATCAACCTTTACTACTTGTGAATATAATTCCATAACGATTAGGTGAAATTTCCTTATATCCTAGCATTCAATTTATGCATGATAATTAAGCGTGCACTCTCAACCAACACACACAAATCAATGTAATTCACATAGATAAGTAAATTGAATTCATAACTTATGAAACGCAATTAGAAGTAATCAAATCATATCACAAGCATAAATATGTATTTCGAATCCCCCCTAGCCAAGGGGGGTTTAGTTCCTCATACGCACAAAACAAAGAGAATTGAATTTAAACATTGAAATCAAAGGAAAAGAAACACCTAGAAATTCCAGCGACACGAACTTGAATTGCATGAACTTCCAAGCTTCCTTCTCCTCCTCCTTGGTGCGGCAAAGGGTCTAGGGACAGGTTTAGGACCTTAGGTGTAGGGATGCATGGTGATGGATGGATGTAGTAGTGTTTAGGGGATGGGGATGGTGCGGCAAGAACTTAGAACTAGGGGGAATGGTGTTTGGTTGGTGCGGCAAGAGTGTGGAGAGGGTTGGACGAATTTCTGGAGTGAATTGTGAATTGTGGTGAGTGGTGTGAATGAATGGGTGCGTCATCATGTATTTATAGGGTCCTAAAAGTCTAGCAAATCAGATTAGGACTTGGAGGATTAAATCCCATCAGGAAAGGGCTTAGAAATCTGAAATAAAAAGGGATAATGCTTCCTAGGTGCGGCAGGTAAGGAGATGGGGTGATAAGGCTTCTAGAATGCCTTGCAAGGCAAGGAAAATCAGCTTTCTAGAAGGGAGAGGTGCGGCACTAAAGGATAGGGCAGATTAGGGCTTCTAGAAACCCTCTAATGCAAGGAAAACTCACGGCAAGGATGGATAAGGTGCCCTAAATGGATAAGGATTCCTCATTGCACTTGGAAACTTTGCCTATTTGGATTAGGAAACCTTGTCTTTGTCATTCCTTCTTCATCTTGGACTCCTTTTCCTTCTTGGACTTGGAAAACTTCTTTGTTGCTTCACTTGAGACCATTTGGATTTTGACTTTCCTACATCAAGTAGGAAACCTTGTTTGAGTAGGAATCTTCATTCTTCTAGGAATCCATCTTCAACTAGGAATCCCTCGTAGATTAGGAATCCTTCTTCAATTAGGAATCCTTTGTTGATTAGGATTTCATCTTTTAATTAGGCGCTTTCCTACTTCGACTAGGAAACCTTTTTTCAAGTAGGAAACATCATCTTCAAATCTTCAATTTCGTCCATCCTCTTGGCTCCAAGCATATGATGTCCATTCCAAGCTCTAAATTGCTCCAAAAGGCTCCAAAATGCATCCTTTTGCATACTTTGCCCTTAGAACCTGAAAACACATAAAACTAGCTTAAAAGACTACTTTACTAAGGAAAAACACTATAAATGCACAAGAACAAGCTAAACTAAGGCGCATAAATATGCTCCTATTAGTTTCTAGGTGTAATCTTTCTTTTGTTTTCAATGTTTAAGTTTAATAATCTTTGTGTTGCGATTATGAGGAACTAAACCCTATTAGTTAGGGGGTGATTTCAAAGCCATGACTATGTGGGCAATTTGATTTGATAAATTCCAGTTATGAGTTCTTGAATCGTGATGCAATTGGCTTAACTGTGCGAGTAATAACTTATTTGTGTTTGTTAATTAGGGGTCGACACTTAATTGGCTTGCATGAATATGATGCTAGAATATAAGGTTGTTTCACATAATCGTCACACACTTATATTCATATGTAGTGAAGGCCGCTAGTCACGATCGCGTTAAGTCCAATTCCTAGCATGAGTGACATGATGTTATAGTTGCAAGTGCTTTGTCAATGCTTATAGTTTTCATTGAACGTAATGATCTTTGATTGTATCTTTATTATGATGTCATGTAGGGAACTTTTGAGGAATGCTTTGGGTTGTCGAATGATGTCATCCAATCCAATAACACAAGGAAAACTTGAGAATTAACTAGTGATGTCACGGTTAATTTGGGGCATTGTCATTCATAATTCAATGAAGGAATAACTGGAAATCGAGTCGTTTGCATACTTGTCATGTGTGGAGAAGGAGCCTCTAACTAATCCATCATCCATTTAAAACCCCAAAATCGTTTTCAAATCTGTTTTTACTTTGCAATCTGTTTTGTTAGTTTATTTTCGTCCAAATCAAATCCCCATTTATTTTGAAGTCCTAGATTAGTTAGAAAGTGTTTTGGTTTATGTTTTTAAGTGTTTTGGTACAAGTTAAAACCCAAATTCGTCCAATTTGGTGCTTTGTGCTCAAAACTGCCCAGAAAGTGTTTTTAAGACAGTTTTGAGTCTTTTGGTTGCTGTTTTGAGTTTTTGGTTTGTTTTAGTGTTTTAAACTTTAGTTTTGCATTCTTTGAGTCTAATCTAGTGTTTAAACTTTGGTTTTACGTTTCTAAGTCAGTTTTCAAGTGTTTAGCAATCCCTACTTATTCATACTACAATTGTCAACAAGAGGGTTTAATTTGTGTGTTAAGTTATTTTACGCATCACAGCACAATACTAACAATTAGACTCAAAACAGATTCTAGAGATGAAATTGGACGAATTTAGGACTAAACTAAGACCCAAACAATGTTTATGGACAGATTCTAACCTATATTGACTCAAAACACTCTAAAGAACCTAATTAGGACAGATTCTGACCTAATAACATAAAACAGAAAAGGGGGTTTGATTTCTGACGAAATTGAATTAAAACTAAACAAATTGCAAATCAAAGTAAACTAAAACGAAATTAAGATGAATTCAAGGGTGAAAAGCTAGTTAGAGGATCCTTCTCCACACATGAACATATGCAACATAAATCGATTTCCAGTATTGTTTCTTTAAACCATGAACGACAATGCCCCAAATTAATCGTGAATGCATGCAACAACCCAAATTATTCTTCTCAAGTTCCCTATATGAACAGCATGATAGAGATACATTCAAAGATCATTAAATTCCATGGAACTCATAAGCATTGACAAGGCAATTATAACTATGAACTGCATGATACTTTTGCCAAGAATCTACTTAACACGATTGTGACTAACAATCTCCACTACTTGTAATTATAAGTTTCTAACGATTAGGTGAAAGTCCCTTATAATTTAGCATCAGATTCAAGCATACAACTTAAGTAGGCCTCCTTAATCAACACACAAGAATAAGTTATCAATCAAATAGATAAGTAAATCGCATTCATGTTTTACGAAACAATAACTGAAAGGGATCAATTCATATTAACATATGTCCAGGGCTTCAAATTCACCACTAACTAATAAGAGTTTAATTCCACATGTTCATAGCAATTGAAAAGCAAATTAAAATAAACATCGAAACTGAAACAAGGGAACTCTTAAAACTCCCAAGGATGCAGATGGCTTGCGCACAAGGCCCTCCTTCATCAATGGAATGCACGACAAGGCTCTCCTTCTTCTCCAAAAGGTGCGGCAGAGATGTATATGGATGGAGGATGGTGTTTCGTGATGTAGAATGGTGATTAGGGTTGCGGCAAGGTGTTTCTGAATGGTGTGAAGGGTGGTGACGAATTTAGGCTTTAAAACATCTATTTATAGGCTTGGCAAAGCTAGGGTTTTCACAAAATCTGATGGGAAAAGGTTAGGGTTTTGGAGATAAAAGGCTTGGCCCATCCAAGGGAGAAAAGAATTAGGGTTTTATGCAGATTTTTAGGCTTCTAGAACACTAGGTGCGTCACAACCCTAGGGTAGATGGATTAGGGTTTAAACTTAGCAGAAAATAAAGGATTAGGGCCCTAGGGTGCGGCATGGGCTTAGAACAAAGCTGAAAAAGGATTAGGAAACTTCCAATTCAAGAGTAGAAGCCTTCAAGAATGGAAACCTCCAAGAATAGCAACTTCTAACTTTAGAAACTTTGGTTTCCAATTCTGAACTCTTTGTTCTTCATGTTCATTTCTTCATTTCTTGCTGATATGAGCATATTTATGCGACTTAGTGGGCTTGTTCTCATGCATTTATGTTGTTTTTCTTGAGTTATTTCAATGTTTAAAGTCAGTTTCATGCAATTTCAGGTTTAGAGACAAAGGATGCAAATAAGTGCGAAATGGAGCATTTTAGAGCAAAATTGAGCTGGAATGTTGTGTATGCTTATGGAGCACAAGGAATGGACGAGTTTGAAGGTCAAAGGAGCTTAAGAAAGGAAGAAATGAAAGTGAAGAACAAAGAATTCGGAATTGGAAACCAAAGTTTCTAAAGTTGGAAGTTTCTATTCTTGGAGGTTTCCATTTTCGAGAGTTTCTATTCTTGGCTTTGGGCTTTTAGATGACCTAGCCTTTCCCCCCTAACCCTTGCTTCACCTAGGGCTTTAGAAATCTGATTTCCTTGCTTGCAAGGCATTCTAGAAGGCCCATTCCTTTACCCTAGTAACCAGCCGCACCCTAGGCCCTTTTCCCACTTAAATTCTAATTGTTTTAACCTAATTTCTGATGGATTTGGTTTTTAGAGGCCCTAATCTGTTTGCCCTAGGGTTTGTAGTGCTTATATATATGTGTTTTAACCCCCTAGGCCGAATGACAACCTGTTACATTCATTCAAAATTCCAGAAACCCTAGTTCTATAATCTGCCGCACCTTCCCACCATTCTTGCCGAGCTTTCCACCATCTTCCATCCATCCACCACTCATCCACACTCATCCTACAACCCTTGCCGTGCCTTTACACCCCCCAAATTCCATTCTACGTCATCAAAACAATCCATGAAGCATCGCCAATTTTTGAAACCTTCCCCGATGAGCAACTACTATCGATCCAGGTAAGTGAGCCTTGGTATGCAGATTTAGTGAACTTTTTGGTGTCTAAACATATCCCTAGCACACTTAATAGGAATCAAAGTGATAAGCTTAAAAAGGATGCTAGGTTTTATGTTTGGGATGATCCATACCTTTGGAAATTTTGTCCCGATCAGATTGTACGACGTTGTGTGAATGAATCTGAGTTTCAATCTATTTTAACATTCTGTCATTCGTATGCATGTGGGGGACATTTTGGCACCCAACGCACTGCCCTTAAAGTCTTAGAATGTGGGTTTTATTGGCCAACCATTTTTAGGGATGCTAGGACATTTTGCCTTACATGTGATCGTTGTCAACGAATGGGTAATATAAGTGCTAAGGATCAAATGCCACAAAACCCTATACTTTCTGTTGAAATATTTGATGTGTGGGGCATTGATTTTATGGGTCCTTTTCCTTCATCACATGGTTTTCTCTATATCTTGTTGGCGGTGGATTATGTTTCCAAATGGGTGGAAGCAAAAGCCACCCGGACTAACGATTCTAAAGTGGTGGCAGATTTTGTGAAGTCTAACATTTTTGCCAGGTTTGGAATGCCTCGAGTCCTTATCAGTGATGGAGGTTCACATTTTTGTAATCGCACAATCGAGGCACTGCTCAAGAAGTACAACGTTACACATAGGGTTTCGACACCCTATCATCCTCAAACAAGCGGGCAAGCCGAGGTGTCGAATCGGGAGATAAAGCAGATTCTTGAGAAGACAGTTGGGCCAACACGAAAAGATTGGAGCTTGAGGTTAGAAGATGCATTGTGGGCTTATAAGACCGCCTACAAAACACCCATCGGAATGTCTCCCTTTCGGCTTGTGTATGGGAAACCATGTCACTTACCTGTGGAGTTGGAGCACAAGGCTCATTGGGCCGTGAGGAAATTCAACATGGATGTAGATGAGGCAGGACTTCATCGTAAGCTACAATTGAATGAGCTTGAGGAAATCCGGAATGAAGCTTACGAGAATGCTCGCCTTTACAAGGAAAAGACGAAGGCCTTTCATGACAAGATGAGTCGCACCAAGTCCTTCGCTGTTGGACAAAAAGTGTTGTTGTTTAATTCTCGTCTTCGTCTTTTTCTGGGTAAGTTTCGTTCACGTTGGATTGGACCCTTTGTTATTACTGATGTTTTTCCTCATAGTGCAGTCCAGGTTCGTAGTTTCAAAACAGGTCAAGAGTTCAAGGTGAATGGGCATCGCTTGAAGCCATACCACGAGAGCTTTGTAGAACATGATGTGGAGGAGACAACCCACTATGCCGTGGGTTCCCATGAAGGTTGATCAATGTGGCATCGTCCGGCTGCAAGACGTTAAAGAAAGCGCTACTTGGGAGGCAACCCATGCATTCGACAAAGGAAGACCTAGAGAGCACTCCAATTCCAGATTTGCGTTCCTAAACCCTTCTCTTTGTTGTTATTTCATTTCTGCCATTTAGATTGTTTAGTTGCTGTTTTCTTTGCTTGTTGGTTATTTGTGTTAGTTTATGCTTGAAACATTGAGGACAATGTTTGATTTAAGTGCGGGGAGGGTAACCAAAGTGTTTTGATACAAATTCGTAGGGTTTTATCACCCATAATTTCAAATGTTGTTCCTTGCTGTTTTTAGGTGTTTTTAAGTTGTTTTGGTGTGTTTGTTTGTGTCTTAGGGTACCTTCCAACACAATGATGAGGATTCGGTTTGTAATTGCATGACTGTTAAAGAGAATGATTAACATGGATGAAAGTTTGATTTACTCTTTGTTTATGCTTGGTTGTGGTTATAACTTATGAATTCACATGTAATCATAAAGAAAAAATTAGTTTTTGTAACATGCTTGAAGGAAGGAACTCAAACTAACGCTACAACCTTGTGAGACTTGAGCCTAAACGTTTATTTGGAGAGTTAAAATCTGTGCATTATTGTTTTCTAAGTCGTTGCATAATCTCATATTTCCTTGCTTGGTTACTACTTAGAAGGCGTTTCATCATTTAGTTCCAAATGCTAGAACTCATGCCCATTTCATTCAAAGCATGTTATTGATTTGCATAACACATATTCAAGATGAAGTTGTGTAGTTACCACCACCTTAGCCAAACTGCCGTGTATCCCATATCATTTTATGTTTAAGTTTAACCCCGTTGAGCCTTGTTTAACCTATGTTGTTTGTTAACCCACAATATCCTTACCTAGCATAGTTTAGGACCATCCATACCCTTGTTCTTAAAGCATAGTAAAGCATGATTCGAATTGAATTCCTTTTGATCTATGTTAGCAGAAAACAAGTGTAGGGGAAGTATTTTTTTTCGTGAGGAATTGTGTGCCATAGGCACGGCAAAGAAAAGAAAAAAATAAAAATAAAAATAAAAATGAAGAAAAAAATATGAAAAGTTTGAAAAAAGAGTTGAAAAGTTGAGAAAAAGAGTTCCAAAGTATTGTTTGTTGAAGGGTCCAAAACAATGAATTTGACCCTAAGGAGTTGTTTAAGTCTCCCCCTTGTGTGTTAAAGTTAATTTCTGCAATCTAAGTGAATTCTAAGTCTCAAGTTCATTACTTTGCTTACTATCGCTTGAAGAACGGTTGTTTTTCCTCTCTTTTCCTTGTTAGCCAATACCCCAAGCCCCATTACAACCCTTAACCTCTATCTTGAGTGTTATGTGTTTCAATTTGTGGAGTTTGAATTTGGTATGAGCATATGGTGTCACTGGTTCTCGCATCTAAGTAGTAGCATTCCATTCATGAGATTATATCTAAACATGCTTCTTAACTCTAGAAATTGCGTTCTTTGTGAAACATATATGTGAGCATTCGTTTTCATATCTACATCAATCTTCTCACATATGACTAGTATAGGGTGTGTAGTTAGAAAATCTGAGTGAAAATAGAGTGTATATCTTCTAAGGAATTGAGGGAATTCTCTAAGGCATGTTACTACATTCAAAGCATTGTTTTAATTGATTACTTGTGAACTAGTAAGTTGTGGCTTTAATTAAGTATGTGCTTATGTGTAAAGATGACTCAAATTTGTGGGGATAACAATCTCTAATACGTCATGTGCATTGGAAATCCCTGAGGCAAACGTTGGAAGGTTTAGGTTTTATTTTGGTTAGTTTGTTTCGTTTTGTTTTCTTTCTTTTGTTTGTTTTGCTCGAGGACTAGCAAAAGCTAAGTGTGGGGGAATTTGATAGGAGCATATTTATGCGACTTAGTGGGCTTGTTCTCATGCATTTATGTTGTTTTTCTTGAGTTATTTCAATGTTTAAAGTCAGTTTCATGCAATTTCAGGTTTAGAGACAAAGGATGCAAATAAGTGCGAAATGGAGCATTTTAGAGCAAAATTGAGCTGGAATGTTGTGTATGCTTTTGGAGCACAAGGAATGGACGAGTTTGAAGGTCAAAGGAGCTTAAGAAAGGAAGAAATGAAAGTGAAGAACAAAGAATTCGGAATTGGAAACCAAAGTTTCTAAAGTTGGAAGTTTCTATTCTTGGAGGTTTCCATTTTTGAGAGTTTCTATTCTTGGCTTTGGGCTTTTAGATGACCTAGCCTTTCCCCGCTAACCCTTGCCGCACCTAGGGCTTTAGAAATCTGATTTCCTTGCCTTGCAAGGCATTCTAGAAGGCCCATTCCTTTACCCTAGTAACCAGCCACACCCTAGGCCCTTTTCCCACTTAAATTCTAATTGTTTTAACCTAATTTCTGATGGATTTGGGTTTTAGAGGCCCTAATGATGTGAAAATTAACTTGACACACAAATTAAACCCTATGGATGACAATTGTAGTATATGAGCAAATAGGGATCGTTCTAACCGGGGATTAACTAGGGATGCTAATCAATGTAAAACTGACTCAAGAACATAAAAATATAATGTAGAACACTAAACTAGACTCAATTAATGCAAAACTAGGGTTTAAAACACCTAAACAAACTAAAAACTCAAAACAGCAACTAGAAGGCTCAAAACTGCCTAAAAACCACTTTCTGGGCAGTTTTGAGCACCTACACTACTTTGGACGAATTTGGACTATGACTTGACTCAAAACACTTAGAAACACAACTAAATGGATTTCTAACTAATCTAACACTTTAAAATAGATGGGGGAATGATTTTGACGAAATTAAAACTTTAAAACTCAAACTTTAAAAACAAATGTAAAGCAAAACAGATTGTGATTAAATAGAATGGTGAGAAGCTAGTTAGAGGATTCCTTATCCACACATGAACATATGCATACAACTCAATCTCCAATTACTCTTTCAACAAATCATGAATGACAATGCCCCAAATTAACTAGATTGCACCAATTAATTCTCAGATTTCCCTAGATTCATTGAATTGAATGGAATACGCATTACAACCAAATTATTCTTATCAAGGACCCTAACTATGGAATACGCATGATAGAGACACATATCAAAGATCATTAAGTTCAATGGACATCATAAGCATTGACGAGGCATTCATAACTATGGGATACGCATGTTACTCTTGCCTAGGATTTACTTAACACAATCGTGACTAGCGACTTTCACTACTTATGAATATAAGTTAATAACGATTAGGTGAAATTCCCTTATACCCTAGCATCAAGTTTAAGCATGCAAATTAAGTGTCGACCCTCAACCCACATACATAAACAAGTTATCAATCAAATAGATAAGTAAATCACATTCACAATTTCTGAAATCATAATTGGAAGAAATCAAATCATATAAAACATATGTCCATGGCTTCAAATTCACCTCTAACTAAAAAGAAATTAGTTCCACATGTCTAACATAATTGAACAACAATTTAAATTAAACATGAAAACAGAAACAAAGAAAGGAAGAACTCCAAACACTCCACTAATGGCAGATTGCATGTGCAAGGCTTCTCCTTCCTTTGGACTGCACGGCACTCCTTCTTTCTCCTCCTTTAGTGGCTGCACAAGGTGGATGAATGGTTATGGAAGGATGTAGGAATGGTTTGGGGAAGAGGATGGTGCGGCAAGGTTGAATTTGGGCAGAAAGTTGGGAGTTTGGGGATGGAAGGCTGCGGCAAGGTGGGAAATAGGGTGTTGGACGAATTTCTGAATATGGAGAGGGTCGTCTTCGGCCAAGGGAGGTAAAACACATATATATAGGCAGCCAAACCCTAAAGAAATCAGGTTAGACAAATGGGCTAGGGTTTAGGTGCGGCTAGGGTTAAGAAATCCACCAAAAACTAGGGTTTCTAGAACATTAGGTGCGGCATGGGCTTAGGGTAAGTAATCAGATTTTTTTCATGTGAACAAGGCCTAGGTGCGGCTGATTAAGTGGGCTAGGGTTAGGGTTAGGTGCAGCATAGGTCCAAGAGGCAAAGATGGGTCATCCAAAAGCCCAAAGCCAAGAATAGAAACTCTCGAAAATGGAAACCTCCAAGAATAGAAACTTCCAACTTTAGAAACTTTAGTTGCCAATTCCGACTTCTTTGTTCTTTACTTTCATTTCTTCATTTCTTAAGCTCCCTCGACCTTCAAACTCGTCCATTCCTTGTTCCAAGCATGTACTTTTCAATCCAAGCTCACTTTTGCTCTAAAATGCTCCATTTTGCCATCTTTTATGTCATATGCCCTTTGAACCTGAAAACACATGAAAGTAGCTCAAAAGACTACTTTAACTAAGAAAACATAACGAAAATGCATAAGAACTAGCTAACTAAGGCGCATAAATATGCTCCTATCAAATTCCCCCACACTTAGCTTTTGCTAGTCCTCGAGCAAAACAAAGAAACAAAAGAAAAACAAAACGAAACAAAACAAACAAAAACAACCTAAACCTTCCAACGTTTGCCTCAGGGATTTCCAATGCACATGACATATTAAAAATCATCATTCCCACAGATTTTAGCCATCTTTACACTTAAGCACATACTTAATTATAGTTACCACGTACTAGTTCGCATTTAACCAAGTAAAACATGATTTTGAATGTAGTAACATGCCTTAGAGAATTTGCTCAAATCCTCACTAGACATGCACTCAATTTTCACACAGATTTTCTGACTACACACCCTATACTAGTTATATGTGAGAAGATTGATGTAAATATGAAAACGAATGCTCACATATGTTATAACAAGGAAAGCTTTTTCTGAATTTAATAAGCATGTATATGATCTCATGAAAGGAATGCTACTACTTAGACGCGAGAACCAGTGACACCATATACTCATACCAATCCCAAACTCCACAAATTGAAATACACAACACTCAAGATAGAAGTTAAGGGTTGTAACGGGGCTTGGGGTATTGGCTAACAAAGAAAGGTGAAGGGTAAACAAACGTTCTTAAAACAATAGTAAGCAAAGCAATGAAATTGACACTTAGAATTCACTTTTGAATGCAAAAATCAACTTTTAAACTCAAAGGGGAAATTCATGCAACACTTAGGGTCAAATTCACTGTTTTGGACCCATTCTTCAACAACCAACACCTTAGAGCTCATTTTCATGCTCTTTCAACTCTTTTTCACACTTTTCACATTTTTTTTTTCTTTTCTTTTCTTTTCTACCCCATGCCTCATTTAAGACTTTGGCACACAATACACAAGGCTCACTTTCCCCCACACTTGTTTTCTGCACACCCTTGATCAAAAGGAATTCATTTTAAGTCATGCTTACTATGCTTTAAGAACAAGGGTATGGATGGTCCTAATCTAGGCTAGGTAAGGATAACGTGGGTTAACAAACAATATAGGCTAAACAAGGCTCAACGGGGCTAAAACCTACAAAACAAATGTATGGAATGAAGGCTTTTTGGCTATGGTGGTACTACTAAACAACTTCATCTTGAATACGTGTTATGCAATTCAACGAAATGTTTTGAATGAAATTGGCATGAGTTCTAGCATTTGGAACTAAAGTGATGAAACGCCTTCTAAGTAATAACCAAGCAAAGAATAGTGAGATCATGCAACGACTTTAGAAAACAAGAATGCACAGATTTTAACTCTCCAAATAATGTTTAGGCTCAAGTCTCACAAGGTTGTAGCGTTAGTTTGAGTTCCTTCCTTCAAACATGTTACAAAAACTAATTTTTTTCTTTATGATTACATGTGAATTCATAAGTTATAACCACAACCAAGCATAAACCAAGAGTAAATCAAACTTTCATCCATGTTTATAACTCTCTTTAACAGTCATGCAATTAAAAACCGAATCCTCATCATTGTGTTGGAAGGTACCCTAAGACACAAACAAACACACAAAAACAACTTAAAAACGACTCTTTTTGGGTTTTGTAAAACAAGTTTTCAAATTTTTATGGGATTTCCGGATTTTTGAATCAAAACACATTAAAACACACCAAAACAGCCTAAAAACGCCTAAAAACAGCAAGAAACAACATTGGAAATTATGAGTGAGAAAACCCTACGAATTTGCATCAAAACACTTTGGTTACCCCCCCACACTTAAACCAAACATTGTCCTCAATGTTTTAAGCATAGACTCACACAAAAACACATAAACAAACAAACAAACACTAACAACCGAACATGGCAGAAACGAAATAAACAACAAAGAGAAGGGTTTAGGAACGTAAATCTGGAATTGGAGTGCTCTCTAGGTCTTCCTTTGTCGAATGCATGGGTTGCCTCCCAAGAAGCGCTTGCTTTAACGTCTTCCAGCCGGACGGTACCTCCGTTTAAGCTTGACTATGTGCCACGGCATGGAGGGGTACCTCCTCCACGACATGCTCCTCAAACATCTCGTAATAGGGCTTCAATCGATGCCCATTCACTTTGAATTCTTGTTGCGTCCTTGCACTCTTGATTTGCACTGCACCATGAGGGAAAACATTAGTGACAATAAAAGGACCAACCCATTTGGAACGCAACTTACCCGGAAACAACCGAAGGCGAGAATTGAACAACAACACTTTCTGCCCAATAGAGAATGTCTTGGCACGAATCATCTTGTCATGGAATGCCTTCGTTTTCTCCTTGTAAATCCGGGCATTCTCATATGCTTCATTTCGGATTTCCTCAAGCTCACACAATTGGAGCTTCCTACGTAAACCTGCGGCATCAAGGTCCATGTTAAACGTTTTGACGGCCCAGTGTGCACGATGCTCTAACTCGACGGGAAGATGGCATGGCTTCCCATAGATGAGCCGAAAAGGTGACATCCCAATGGGGGTTTTGTAGGCAGTGCGATACGCCCACAATGCATCGTTTAAGCGTAAACTCCAATCCTTCCTCGTAGGCCCCACGGTCTTCTCAATAATTTGCTTGATTTCCCTATAAGAAACCTCGGCTTGCCCGCTCGTTTGAGGATGATAAGGTGTGGCCACCTTATGCGTGACATTGTATTTCTTGAGCAACGCCTCGATGGTTCGATTACAAAAATGGGAACCTCCATCACTGATGAGCACGCGTGGCATTCCGAACCTTGCAAAAATGTTAGTTTTCACAAAATCTGCAACCACTCGAGAATCATTAGTTCGGGTGGCTTTTGCTTCCACCCACTTCGACACATAATCCACAGCAAGTAATATATAAAGAAATCCATGTGACGAAGGAAAGGGACCCATAAAATCAATACCCCAAACATCAAATATTTCAACACTAAAAATGGGGGTTTGCGGCATTTGTTGTTTAGGACCTATATTGCCCGTTCTTTGGCATTTATCACAAGACATGCAAAATGTTCTAGCATCCCTAAAGATGGTAGGCCAATAGAAACCACATTCTAATACCTTAAGTGCTGTTCTATTAGTGCCAAAGTGTCCCCCACAAGCATAAGTGTGACAAAATGTTAGAATAGCATTAAACTCAGAATCGTGCACACACCTACGTATAACTTGGTCAGGGCAATATTTCCATAAATACGGGTCATCCCACACATAAAACCGTGCCTCTTTCTTCAATTTATCACCTTGGTGTTTAAGTAATTCCCTAGGAACATGTTTAGACACCAAATAATTCACCAAATCAGCATACCACGGTTCACTTACCTTGACGGACATCAGTTGCTCATCTGGGAATGTCTCCATGATAGGTACGGCATCCTCCTCATGTACCATACGGCTCAAGTGGTCAGCCACCACGTTTTCACTTCCCTTCTTGTCCCGGATTTCGATATCGAACTCTTGGAGAAGAAGCATCCAACGAATGAGTCGTGGTTTGGCCTCCTTCTTGGTGAACAAATACTTCAATGCTGCATGGTCAGTATAAATAATAACTTTAGTACCAAGCAAATAAGAACGGAATTTATCTAAAGCAAATACAACAGCTAGAAGTTCTTTTTCAGTGGTGGAATAATTCAATTGTGCATCATTTAAAGTCCGAGAGGCATAATAGATAGCATGCGGCCTCTTGTCCTTCCTTTGCCCCAAAACAGCTCCTAATGCATAATCGGAAGCGTCGCACATAAGCTCAAAAGGAAGGCTCCAATCCGGTGGAATTATGATAGGGGCCGAAGTTAGCATGTCCTTTAGGTGATTGAACGCCTTCTCACACTCCTTGTTGAAGTCAAACGCCACATCTTTCTGGAGGAGACGGCAAAGAGGATTAGAGATCTTGGAGAAGTCCTTGATAAATCGCCTATAAAATCCTGCATGACCAAGAAACGAACGAACCTCTCGAACCGAAGTAGGAGAGGGTAAGTAGCGTACAAGATCTATTTTCGATTTATCCACTTCAATTCCTCTTTCTGAAACAATATGCCCTAGAACTATGCCTTGTCTAACCATAAAGTGACATTTTTCCCAATTAAGCACTAGGTTAGTTTCTACACATCGTTTCAAAATTAGTGTGAGATTTTCCAAACATCCATCAAATGAATCACCAAACACACTGAAATCATCCATAAATACCTCAATAATCTTTTCCACAAAATCTGAAAAGATACTCACCATACACCTTTGAAATGTGGCCGGAGCATTGCATAACCCAAAAGGCATGCGACGATAAGCAAAAGTACCAAAGGGGCATGTGAAAGTTGTCTTTTCTTGGTCATCCAGCGCTATGACAATCTGATTATATCCAGAATAACCATCAAGGAAACAATAAAAAGAATGACCGGCTAACCTTTCAAGCATTTGATCAATGAATGGCAAAGGGAAGTGGTCCTTCCTTGTGGTGGCGTTGAGCTTCCTATAATCAATGCACACTCGCCAACCTGTTTGGATACGGGTTGGCACAAGCTCATTCTCGGCATTCTTCACCACGGTCACTCCGGACTTCTTTGGAACACATTGCACCGGTGACACCCAACGACTATCAGAGATCGGATAAATCACTCCACAATCAAGAAGTTTGATAATCTCCTTTTTCACAACTTCCATCATTGGAGGGTTGAGACGGCGCTGAGCCTCTCGAGTTGGTTTAGCCCCCTCCTCTAGAAGTATGCGATGCATGCACGTAGTTGGGCTAATTCCCCTAATATCGGCCAAAGTCCACCCAATGGCCGTCTTGTGCTCTTTCAACACTCGGATCAACTTCTCCTCCTCTATGGGCGTGAGTGATGAAGAGACAATGACGGGCAATGTCTCATTGTCTCCCAGAAAAACGTACTTTAAATGATCGGGTAACGGTTTAAGCTCAAGTACGGGTGCCTGAATCACTGAGGGTAACATCTTATTAGTGGAAACTGGAATTGAAATTGGGTTAGAAGGCTTACCATGGTGTTGAGGGAGTGACTCAAGGGCAGCCACTATCTCGGCCTCATCCTCACTTCTAGGCACGGCAACACCATTTTTGTGCCCAATTCCTTGTGCAATTGTCGTTTCAAGTGTATCCCTCTCCAAACAATCGAGGAAATCCTGCGCCAAATCATCAATTATATCAATAGAAAAGCAAGAATGATCGTCCTTAGGAAATTTAATACTTTCAGAAAGATTAAAATCAATGACTTCCCCATCAAATTCCATCGTTAAAGTTCCTTTAAACACATCTATCTTGGTGCGGGCTGTTTTCATGAAGGGCCTCCCTAATAGAATCGGCAATGGGGTGGAATGGGGTGAATCCTCCATGTCAAGCACGTAGAAATCCACTGGAAAAATCAAGTTACCAACCTGCACCAAAACATCTTCCAAAACACCCTTTGGATATGCATTAGAACGATCGGCTAATTGAATTATCACACCATCATTTTTAAGCTCACCTAAGTTCATAGATGCATAAATCGAGTATGGCATAACATTAATCGAAGCCCCTAAGTCTAACATGCATTGTTCAAACTTAGTATTACCAATAACGCACGGAATTGTAAAACTACCCGGATCTTTGCATTTAGGGGGTAATTTCCTTTGTAACACAGCAGAGACATTTTCACTTACTTGAACCACCTCTTTGTTCGAAATCCTTCTCCTTGTTGTACAAAGTTCTTTTAAGAACTTAGCATACCTCGGGACTTGCTTAATCGCATCAAGGAGCGGGATATTGACTTGAACTTTCCGAAAGGTCTCTAGAATGTCCTTCTCGGCTTCTTCCTTCTTTGATTGCCTAAACCTGCCAGGAAAGGGCACATTCAGTGGAATAGAACTAGAAAAAGTCGAATTTGGACTTACCTTGGTGGTTGAGGACGATTTAGGAGGGTTAGAGGGTGGCGGCAAGGATTGGTCATCCTTGGCCGTGGGTTTTGTTCTTTGTGCCTCCTCTTGCATCAACTTGTCCTCCTCGTCTTGACTTGATTTGGATGTATTTGAGTCCGCTCCAACCTGTTTACCACTTCTCAACATGATGGCCTTAGCGGTTTCAAATCCTCCCTTCGGGTTCACAACGGTTGAACTAGGCAATCTGCCTTGTTCTCTAATTTGCCCCATAAACTCTGCAATTTGACCCATCTGCTTCTCCAAGTTGTCCACCCGTTTGTCTTGGATTTGTCTCTCCTTATTTTGAGTTTGTACTTCCTGCGTCAAAGTAGTAAGTAACTTAACAACTTGATCATTATCCAAAGACGTACCTGAGGTTGGTGGGGCGGTTTGCACTTGGTTTTGATTGGGGACGAATGGCTTTGTATAAAAGCCCGGTGGTTGCTGCCTAAATCCTCCTTGTTGTTGGGGTTGTTGAGGATCCCGCCATTTGAAATTCGGATGGTCCCTCCACCCCGGATTGTAGGAATTAGAGTATGGATCATGGCGTGGTTGATTTTGGTTCCCAAAACCCAACCCCCATTCTCAATCAATTGAGGGCATTGATCATTGGCATGTCCTTGCATCGAACACACGCCACACACACTTGGTCCATGAATCTTCATTCCCTCGGCCAACTGAGAAACAATAGAAGTAAGGTTAGCTAATTGGGATTGAATCTCGGGCATAGAACTTACCTCATTCACTTGTGGCCGTGGGGGGTCCCTTTGTCCAACACCTTCGTATTGTTGTGCATTATGTGCTCGGTTGGCAATTAGAACTTTTGCAGCCCCCGGAGTCTTATCCACCAATGCTCCTCCCGCCGAGGCATCAAGCATTTGGCGTTCCATGGGAAGGAGTCCTTCGTAGAAGTATTGAATGAGTAGCTCCTCCTTCATTTGATGCTGTGGACAAGAAGCAACAAGTGATTTAAAACGTTCATAATAAGAAGGAAACGATTCACCTGGGTTTTGTTGGATGCCACTAATCCGTTTCCTCAAGAGAATGACTCTTGAAGTTGGGAAAAACTTCTCCAAGAACGCTCTTTTCATACTATCCCAAGATGTAACCGTTCCGGGTGCTAACTCGTAAAGCCAATCTTTCGCCTTTTCCAAAAGTGAGAATGGAAAAGCCTTCATCATCAGAATACTCCCGTCAACATTGATGGGTGTCATGCTCGAACAAACAACCTCGAACTCCTTGAGATGCTTGTTGGGATCTTCCATGGAAAGCCCATGGTATTTCGGAATGTGGTGCAACAAGCTTGACTTCAACTCAAATTCGTCGGTCTTGCCTTGGGCAGCCGCGGGGTATTGAATGCATAATGGTGCGGCATTGGTCAACCCCGAGGCCGAAAGCTCTTTAATGGTCCGATTGTCCGCGGCCATAACTTCTTCTTCCTCTTCTTCAAACTCAGATTCGGCCTCTGAACTTGAACTAGGTTCACTAGGTTCGGGATGCCTCCTCTTTCTTCTCAAATCACGTTCAAAATCGTCGTGAAAATCCAATATGTGTGCATGCACAGTTTGAGAACTCCGCGTCATGCACTAGTACCTAAACCAAGAAAACAAAACAAAATCAGAAAACTAGGTAAATTAAATCAAGACACACGGCAACAACACAAGGGATTAGCAATTTTGCTAATCCCCGGCAACGGCGCCAAAATTTGATGTGAAAATTAACTTGACACACAAATTAAACCCTATGGATGACAATTGTAGTATATGAGCAAATAGGGATCGTTCTAACCGGGGATTAACTAGGGATGCTAATCAATGTAAAACTGACTCAAGAACATAAAAATATAATGTAGAACACTAAACTAGACTCAATTAATGCAAAACTAGGGTTTAAAACACCTAAACAAACTAAAAACTCAAAACAGCAACTAGAAGGCTCAAAACTGCCTAAAAACCACTTTCTGGGCAGTTTTGAGCACCTACACTACTTTGGACGAATTTGGACTATGACTTGACTCAAAACACTTAGAAACACAACTAAATGGATTTCTAACTAATCTAACACTTTAAAATAGATGGGGGAATGATTTTGACGAAATTAAAACTTTAAAACTCAAACTTTAAAAACAAATGTAAAGCAAAACAGATTGTGATTAAATAGAATGGTGAGAAGCTAGTTAGAGGATTCCTTATCCACACATGAACATATGCATACAACTCAATCTCCAATTACTCTTTCAACAAATCATGAATGACAATGCCCCAAATTAACTAGATTGCACCAATTAATTCTCAGATTTCCCTAGATTCATTGAATTGAATGGAATACGCATTACAACCAAATTATTCTTATCAAGGACCCTAACTATGGAATACGCATGATAGAGACACATATCAAAGATCATTAAGTTCAATGGACATCATAAGCATTGACGAGGCATTCATAACTATGGGATACGCATGTTACTCTTGCCTAGGATTTACTTAACACAATCGTGACTAGCGACTTTCACTACTTATGAATATAAGTTAATAACGATTAGGTGAAATTCCCTTATACCCTAGCATCAAGTTTAAGCATGCAAATTAAGTGTCGACCCTCAACCCACATACATAAACAAGTTATCAATCAAATAGATAAGTAAATCACATTCACAATTTCTGAAATCATAATTGGAAGAAATCAAATCATATAAAACATATGTCCATGGCTTCAAATTCACCTCTAACTAAAAAGAAATTAGTTCCACATGTCTAACATAATTGAACAACAATTTAAATTAAACATGAAAACAGAAACAAAGAAAGAAAGAACTCCAAACACTCCACTAATGGCAGATTGCATGTGCAAGGCTTCTCCTTCCTTTGGACTGCACGGCACTCCTTCTTTCTCCTCCTTTAGTGGCTGCACAAGGTGGATGAATGGTTATGGAAGGATGTAGGAATGGTTTGGGGAAGAGGATGGTGCGGCAAGGTTGAATTTGGGCAGAAAGTTGGGAGTTTGGGGATGGAAGGCTGCGGCAAGGTGGGAAATAGGGTGTTGGACGAATTTCTGAATATGGAGAGGGTCGTCTTCGGCCAAGGGAGGTAAAACACATATATATAGGCAGCCAAACCCTAAAGAAATCAGGTTAGACAAATGGGCTAGGGTTTAGGTGCGGCTAGGGTTAAGAAATCCACCAAAAACTAGGGTTTCTAGAACATTAGGTGCGGCATGGGCTTAGGGTAAGTAATCAGATTTTTTTCATGTGAACAAGGCCTAGGTGCGGCTGATTAAGTGTGCTAGGGTTAGGGTTAGGTGCAGCATAGGTCCAAGAGGCAAAGATGGGTCATCCAAAAGCCCAAAGCCAAGAATAGAAACTCTCGAAAATGGAAACCTCCAAGAATAGAAACTTCCAACTTTAGAAACTTTAGTTGCCAATTCCGACTTCTTTGTTCTTTACTTTCATTTCTTCATTTCTTAAGCTCCCTCGACCTTCAAACTCGTCCATTCCTTGTTCCAAGCATGTACTTTTCAATCCAAGCTCACTTTTGCTCTAAAATGCTCCATTTTGCCATCTTTTATGTCATATGCCCTTTGAACCTGAAAACACATGAAAGTAGCTCAAAAGACTACTTTAACTAAGAAAACATAACGAAAATGCATAAGAACTAGCTAACTAAGGCGCATAAATATGCTCCTATCACCTAATCTGTTTGCCCTAGGGTTTGTAGTGCTTATATATATGTGTTTTAACCCCTAGGCCGAATGACAACCTGCTACATTCATTCAAAATTCCAGAAACCTTAGTTCTATAATCTGCCGCACCTTCCCACCATTCTTGCCGAGCTTTCCACCATCTTCCATCCATCCACCACTCATCCACACTCATCCTACAACCCTTGCCATGCCTCTACACCCCCCAAATTCCATTCTACGTCATCAAAACAATCCAAGAAGCATCACCATACAATCTGCCGCAAGCAACAAAGGGGAAAGATTCTCTACATTGTTTGGCTTTTCAATCTGAGTTGTTGAACGATTTTAGGTGTTTTCTATCTTATATTTCAATGTCTAATTCATGTAATCTTTGTTTTGCTTTAAGTATGATTGGCTAAATTCGTTTTGGCTAAGGGTGGATTCAAAACCATGATTATATATGTGAAATAAGTTGATTACTTCCAGTTATCGTTGCATAAGTCGTGAATACAATTCGCTTAACCGTTTGATTTAGAACTTATTCTTGTATGTTGATTGAGAGTGCACGCTTAATTTGCATGCTTGAATTTGATGCTAGGATATAAGTTTGTTTCACCTAATCGTTATGAATTTATATTCGCAAGTAGTAAAGGTCGCTAGTCACGATCGTGTTAAGTAGATTCCTGGCAAGAGTATCATGCTTTTCATAGTTACGAATGCCTTGTCGATGCTTATGATTTCCAAAGAACGTAATGATTCTAACTTGTATCTTTATCATGCTGTTCATATAGAGAACTTGTTAGGAATAATTTGTTTGCGATGCATATTCACCAATTCAATGATTCTAGGGAAATCTGAAGGTTAATTTAAGCGGAACTAATTAACTTGGAGTGTCGAGATTCATAACTTATTAATTTGATAACTGGAAATCGATTTAGGCTGCATATATTTCATGTGTGGAGAAGAACCCCTTAGCTATTCCATCATCTGTTGATTCATTACAATTTTATCTTACAATCTGTTTTTGTTTCACAATCTGCCCATTTAATTATTTTCGTCCAAATCAAATCCCCATTTGTTTTGAAGTCCTAGATTAGTTAGAAAGTGTGTTGGTTTATGTTTTTAAGTGTTTTGGTACAAGTTAAAACCCAAATTCGTCCAATTTGGTGCTTTGTGTTCAAAACTGCCCAGAAAGTGTTTTTAAGGCAGTTTTGAATCTTTTGGTTGCTGTTTTGAGTTTTTGGTTTGTTTTAGTATTTTAAACGTTAGTTTTGCATTCCTTGAGTCTAATCTAGTGTTTTAAACTTTATTTTTACGTTTCTAATTCAGTTTTCAAGTGATTAGTACCCCTAGTTAATCCCCGGTTAGAACGATCCCTACTTACATCATTACTACAATTGTCACAAATAGGATTTAATTTGTGTGTCAACATAATTTTCACATCACTTGCCTCCTTTGATCTTCAATATCGTCCATCCATTTGACTCCAAGCATGTGATATCCATTTTATGCTCAAAACTGCTTCAAAAGGCTCCAAATTGCACCATTTTACATATTTTGTCATTTGGACCTACAAACACACGAAAATAGCTTAAAACACTATAATAACCACAAACTAACTATAAAAGTGCAAGAAAACAAGCTAACTAAGTCGCATAAATATGCTCCTATCAATTCCATGCATTTAAACACATTCCTAATCTATTTTAAAGCCTTGCCACATATCTTAGCCAATTTCCCTTAGTTTTCTGATTTGATTTCCTATTTCTAGAAGCTTTTGACTTAAATTCTGATTACCTAAATAACCTAGGGTTTGAATTCCTGAAACCCTTTAAATAAACTCTCTTTTGCAGCCACAAAAGGATCCATTCATTCACCATTCACGCCAAAAATCATCCACCACTCTCTACCACATCCATACTTCACCATTCATCATATTTTCTGCCCAAAAACAACCCTTGCCGTCCCCTACATCCATCCTAACCTTAATTCCATCCTTCTACATCATCCATAACTCCCTAAATTCACCCCCAACCCTTGTGCCGCAGCAAAGGAGAGAAAGAAGAAGTGCTTGAAGGTTCTAGCTGTTCAACAATGAATCGTTGGAGTATTTAGGTGTTCTCTTTCTTATAATTACAATGTATAAATCTGTTTTCCTTTGTTTTGTGAACATGAGGAACTAAGCCTTTTTGACTAGGGGGTTATTCATTACCATGATTATGCTTGCAAGATGAATTGATTACGTCTAATTGTTATTTCATGAATTGTGAATGCAATTTGCTTAACCGTTTGATTGATGACTTATTTTTGTGTGTTGATTAAGGTGGTCAACTTAGTTTTCATGCAGGAATTTGAAGCTAAAGTATAAGGAAGTTTCACCTAATAGTTACAACCTTATATTTGCAAGTAGTGGAGGTCGCTTATAAACGATTGTGTTAAGTGAATTCTTGGCAAACGTTTCATGCTTTCCATAGTAACAATTGCCTCGTCAATGCTTATAGTTTTCATGAAGCTTAATGATCTTTGATTGTATCTTATTGTGCTTTTCACGTAAGGGACTTTTAGAGAATGTTTTGAGTTGTTGCATGTTGATGCGAAATATATTAAGCACACAAATTAAACCCTCTTTTGACAAATGTAGTAAAGTATGTAAGTAGGGATCGTTCTAGACCGGGGATTAGGAGGGATTGCTAAACACTTGGAAACTGACTTAAAAACTCAAAAACAAAGTTTAAAACACTAAACTAGACTCAAAGAATGCAAAACTAAAGGTTAAAACACTTAAACAAACCTAAAACTCAAAACAGCAACTAGAAGGCTCAAAACTGCCTAAAAACCACTTTCTGGGCAGTTTTGAGCACCTACACTAATTTGGACGAAATGTGATGAAAACTTGAATCAAAATACTTAGAAACACAAATCAAAACACTTTCTAACTAATCTAAGACTTCAAATGAAAGGGGGATTTGTTTTGGACGAAAATTTAACACCAAACAGAAACTTTAACTAACACAGATTGTAAAAACGATTTTGGTGAAATAGATGGTTAAAAGGCTAGTTAGGAGGTTCTTCTCCACACATGTCACACTTGCACACAAAACGATTTTCAGTTGTTCTTCCAATAAATTATGAATACTCAATGCCCCAAATTAACCGTGAATTGCACTAATTAACCCTCAGTTTTTCCATAAGTTATCAAGTTGGATGATTGCATACGACAACCCAAAACATTCCCTACAAGTTCCCTACATGAATTGCATAATAGAGATACAAGCAAGAATCATTAAGTTCTATGAAAAACATAAGCATTGACAAAGCATTCGTTACTATGAATTGCATGAAACTTATGCTAAGAATTCATTCAACGCAATCGTTTTCAAGCGACCTTCACTACTTGTGATTATAAGATTGTAACTATTAGGTGAAACTCCCTCATAATCTAGCATCATATTCATGCATGAAAACTAAGCGTGCACTCTCAATCAACATACACAAATAAGTTATCAATCAAATAGATGAACAAATTGAATCCACAACTTATGAAATAACAACTGAATGAAATCGAATCAAATTGCAAGCATGTACATGGTCTCGAATTACCCCCCAACTAAGGGGGTTTAGTTCCTCATACTCACAACATAAAGTTTATTGAATTGAAACATCGAAGACATAAGAAAGATTACACCTAAAACGCCCAAGAATTCCACTTTGAATTTCTGACTTCAAGCACCTCTTTCTTCTTCTCCTTGCTGCGGCAGAGAGGGTTTAGGGTGTTTTTGGATGTGATTTTGGTTTTAGAATGGAGTTAGGATAGTATGGTGGTGCGGCAAAGGGGTAAGGATGGTGTATGGAAGTGTAGAATGGTGTATGGAGGTGGATGGTAGCTTCGGCAAGGATGGGAAGTGGCTGGAATGGATGAAGGCTGCGGCAAGGTGTGGGAATAGGGTTTAGACGATTTCTGATTTGTAGAATGGGAGAGGAGATGCGGCAAGGTGTAGAACACATATATATAGGCACCTAAAACCCTAAAGAAATCAGATTGGGCTAGGGTTAGGTGCGGCTACTTAAGTGGACTAGGGTTAAGGTTTGTAAAATAGGGCTTCTTGGATGGAAAGGTGCGGCATGGGCTTAGGGTACATAATCAGATTTTTGCATGTGAACAAGGCCTAGGTGCGGCTGATTAAGTGGCTAGGGTTAGGGTTTAGGTGCGGCATAGGTCCAAGAAGTAAGGATGGGTCATCCAAAAGCCCAAAGCCGAGAATAGAAACTCACGAAAATGGAAACCTCCAAGAATAGAAACTTCCAACTTTAGAAACTTTGGTTGCCAATTCCGATTTAGGAAAGATCAACCCAAAATGGAAACTTTTAGGCTTAGCTTTCCTACTTCAAGTAGGAAACTTCAAATCTTCAACTCTTCAATTCCATCCCAACCTTGTGTTCCAAGCATGTCCTTTTCAATCCAAGCTCATATTTTGCTCCAAAAGCTCCAACTTGCATCATTTCATGTAATATGTCCTTTAAACCTGAAAACACATGAAAGTAGCTTAAAAGACTACTTTAACGAAGAAAACATAACAAAGATGCATAAGAACTAGCTAACTAAGGCGCATAAATATGCTCCTATCACATGTGCATCCCCATCCAATTCAATAACTTAAGGAAGACTTGAAGGTTAAAAAAGTGCTATCACAGTTAACCTAGGGCGTTGAGGTTCATGGTTTATTGAAAGAAGCAATTGGAAATCAATTTTGAATGCAAGTGTATCATGTGTGGAGAAGAACCCTCTAGTTACCCCATATCTCATCAATACACCTAATTTTGTGTAAGAATCTGTTTACATTGTTCTTGTCTTAATTTACTTATTTTCGTCCAAAATCAACCCCACCTTATTTCTTTGGTCATATTAGTTAGAACTTGTCTTAGATTATGTTTTTAAGTGTTTTAAGTCATTAGAAAACCAAATTTCGTCCAAGTTTGTGTTAGAGTCCAAAACTGCCAAGAAAGTGTTTTTAAGGCAGTTTTGAGTGTTTTTGTGTTGTTTTGAGTCTTTTGGTTTGTTTTAGTGTTTTAGAGTTTAGTTTTGCATTCTTTGAGTCTAGTTTAGTGTTTTAAACTTTGTTTTACGTATTTGAGTCAGTTTAGAGTGTTTAGATTGCTAATCCCCGGTTTAAGAACGATCCCTACTTATCCATACAACAATTGTCAACAAGAGGGTTTAATTTGTGTGTTTAGTTATTTTACGCATCAGAATTGCATAACAAAGATACAAGCAAAGATCATTAAGTTCTATGAAAACCATAAGCATTGGCGAGGCACTTGTTACTATGAATTGCATGAAACTTATGCCAAGAATTTACTTAACACGATTGTGATCAACAACCTTTACTACTTTTGAAAATAAGTTCATAACGATTAGGTGAAATTCCCTTATATCCTAGCATCAAACTTATGCATGAAAATTAAGCGTGCACTCTCAACCAACACACACAAATCAGTTTTAATTCATATAGATAAGCAAATTGAATTCACAACTTATCAAACGCAATTAGAAGTAATCAAATCATATAGCAAGCATAAACATGGTTTCGAATCCCCCCTAGCCAAGGGGGGTTTAGTTCCTCATACTCGCAAAGCAAAGATACATAAATTTAGACATTAAAATCTAAAGAAAGAGAACACCTAAAACGCTCCAACTTCGCAGCAGGTGCATCCACGATTCCTCCTTCCTCCTTGCTGCGGCACAGAGACTTTGGACAGGTTTTGGGTGGTATTTGTATGCGGGAATGGATATGGAATGGTATGAGAGTGTTTAGGATGGATGGGTGGCAAGGGGTTGTTTTTGGCAGAAATTTGGGAGATGGTGAAAGAAGGCTGCGGCAAAGGAGAAGGCAGATTTCTGGCATGAATTGTTGTGTATGAGAGGTGGTAATTCGGCTAGGGCTGAGATATGAGTATATATAGGGACCTAAAACCCTAGGGTAATCAGATATGGACTTGGAGAACCCAAATCCACAAGGAAAAAGGCTTAGGAAATCAGAATCCACCAGGAAATAGGCTAAAGGGTGCGGCAGATAAGGGATAAGGAAGATAAGGCTTCTAGAAGACCTTGCAAGGCAAGGAACAAGGGGTTTCTAGAAGGCTAGGTGTGGCATGGATTTAGGGGAAGAGGATAGGGCTTCTAGAAACCCAAAACCAAGAGGAAATAGGCCCTAACCCACAACAAGGATAAGGAAATGCTCTCTAACCTTTCTTTGTGTCTTCCAACGCTTAGGAACCTTCTAATTTTGCTGAAACTTAAAGCCATTTAGGTTTAGGAAAGATCAACCCAAAATAGCAACTTCTAGGCTTAACTTTCCTACTTCAAGTAGGAAACCTTGTTTGAGTAGGAATCTTCATTCTTCTAGGAATCCATCTTCAACTAGGAATCCCTCGTTGATTAGGAATCCTTCTTCAATTAGGGCTCCTTCGTTGATTAGGAATTGATGCGCAATATATAAGCACACAAATTAAACCCTCTTTTTATCAAATGTAGTAAAGTATGTAAGTAGGGATCGTTCTGGACCGGGGATTATGAGGGATTGCTAAACACTTGAAAACTGACTTAGAAACGTAAAAACAAAGTTTAAAACACTAAACTAGACTCAAAGAATGTAAAACTAAATTTTGAAACACTGAAACAAACCAAAAGACTCAAAACAGCAAACCAACACTCAAAACTGCCTTAAAAACACTTTCTGGGCAGTTTTAAACACAAACACAAATTTGGACGAAATTGGGTTACAACTTGAATCAAAACACTTAAAAACTGATAGGAGCATATTTATGCCACTTAGTTAGCTTGTTCTTGTGCATTTACGTTGTTAGTTCGTAGTTATTTTAGTATTTTAAGCTATTTTCGTGTGTTTGTAGGTCCAATGGTTTAAAGTGGCAAAGAAGTGTATTTTGGAGCCTTTTGGAGCAGTTTTGGGCATCAAATGGATTGCACATGCTTGGAGCTAAGAAGATGGACGAAATTGAAGATCAAATGAGCTTAGGATTGAATGAAGATGTGAAGAATTGGATTCAAGACAAATGAAGAATGAAGAGTTCAAAATTGGAAGCCAAAGTTTCTAAAGTTGGAAGTTTCTATTCTTGGAGGTTTCCATTTGTGAAGGTTTCCATCTTTGGCTCTACACTTTCCTAATCCTAAGTCACATATGTTCCAGCCACAAAAGGGGTTCCTAAATCATTTAGGACACTTAATTATATGATTTTAGGAGACCTAGACCTATCCCTAATCCTTGCCGCACATGGGATCCTCTCCTTTCCTATTTTCTGATTTTAATTCACATTCCCCTTTTGTTTCTTCCATCCTTGCTGCACCCTACCTCATCTCCTTACCTATTTTCTGACCCAAAATTACATTCCCCTTTGTTATAAAGCCTTGCCACACAAGGGGAGAGGTTCTTACCTATTTTGTGACCCAAAACACATTCCTAAAATCTGCCCTAAAATCTTTGCCGAATTTCCCTTCTTTTTCTCTTTAATTCCTGCACTTACCTTCCCTTTTTCCTTCAAATTTCTGACCTCTATTCACTTTCCTTTTCTCTGCCACAATTATTTACCTCTTTTCCTTCAAATCTGCCATATATTTTCCTCTCCTAAATTCATTAATTTCTGTTAGGTTTTCTTGGGGATTTGGAAAGCTAAATCCTTCCCTAAAACTACTTCAAATTCGTAGCCCTTCCTTGCCCTATAAAAAAAGACCCTTGCAGCAGCTTTTGGGAGTTCCACCCTTCACCATAACTAACCTATATCCATCCACCACCACAAATCACCACAAAAACCATCACCCATCCTTTGTGCCGCAGAAAAGAAGAAGGAAGGAGACCCTTGGACGTGCTTGCCATTCAAGACATTGGATTGTTGGAGCGTTTCTAGGTGTTTTCATTCTTTGTTTTCAATATCTAAATTTATGTATCTTTGTTTTGCGAGTATGAGGAACTAAACCCCTCTTGGCTAGGGGGAATTTCGAAACCATGATTATATTTGCAATATGAATTGATTACCTTCAGTTGTGATTTCATAAGTTGTGAATTCAATTTGTTTAACTGCTTGATTGATAACTTATTCGTGTATGTTGATTAAGGAGGCCTACTTAGTTTGCATGCATGAATATGATGCTAGAGTATAAGGGAGTTTCACCTAATAGTTACAAACTTATATTCACAAGTAGTGGAGGTCGCTTATAAACGATCGCGTTAAATGAATTCTTGGCACTAGTTTCATGCTCATCATAGTAACGAATGCCTCGTCAATACTTATAGTTTTCATGATGCTTAATGATCTTTGATTGTATCTTTATTGTGCTTTTCACGTAAAGGACTTTTGAAGAATGCTTTGAATTGTTGTATGCGCTTTCCCATCCAATTCATTAACTTAAGGAGAACTTGAAGGTTAATTTAAGCGGACCTAATTAACCTGGGGTGTTGAGTTTCATGATTTATCGAAAGAACAACTGAAAATTGGTTTATGTGCAAGTGTGTCATGTGTGGGGAAGGACCTTCTAGCTAATCCATCATCCATCCATTCATCTTAATTTCGTCCAAAATCTGTTTAGTTTTAAGTTTCTGTTTTGTTTTGCTTATTTTCGTCCAAAAACCCAATCCCCTTTACTTTGAAGTGTTAGATTAGTTAAAATCTGTTTTGGTTTGTGTTTTTAAGTGTCTTGAGTCAAGTTAAAACCAATTTTCGTCCAAATTTACTCTAGGTGGCAGATTTGAGTCAATTTCATTGTTTTGTGCTGTTTTGAGTCTTTTAAGTTTGATTTGAGTCTTGTGAGTCTTGTTAAGTGTTTTTAAGTTTATTTTTGTGTTTCTAAGTCAGTTTAGAGGTTTTAGCAAGCCCTCCTAATCCCCGGTCCAGAACGATCCCTACTTGCATCTTTACTACAATTTGACAACAAGAGGGTTTAATTTGTGTGTTAGTTTATAACGCATCAAAAACACAAACTAAATGGATTTCTAACTAATCTAACACTTTAAAATACAGGGGGATTTGGTTTTGAAGAAATTGAAAACAAGACAAAACTTTGTAATTAAAACAGATTGTAGAACGAATTTGAATGAAGCTTATGGATGGAAGGTTAGCTAGGAGGTTCTTCTCCACACATGTCACACTTGCATACAAAACGATCTCCAATTGCTTTTCGATACACTATGAATACTCAACGCCCCAGATTAACCGTGAATTGCACTAATTAACCCTCAGTTTTTTCACAAGTTATTGAGTTGGATGATTGCGTACAACAACCCAAAACATTCCCTACAAGTTCCCCACATGAATTGCATAATAGAGATACAAGCAAGAACCATTAAGTTCTATGAAAAACATAAGCATTGACGAGGCACTCGTTGCTATGAATTGCATGAAATTTATGCCAAGAATTTACTTAACGCGATTGTGACTAGCAACCTTCACTACTTGCGAATATAAGTTCATAATGATTAGGTGAAACTCCCTTATATTCTAGCATCAAATTCATGCATGAAAATTAAGCGTGCACTCGCAACCAACATACACAAATCAGTTTTTATACGAACGGATAAGTAAATTGAATTCACAGCTTATGAAACGCAATTAGAAGTAATCAAATCATATTGCTAGCATAAACATGGTTTCGAATTGCCCCCTAGCCAAAGGGGGGTTTAGTTCCTCATACTTACAAAACAAAGAGTATTGAATTTAAACATTGAAAACAAGGGAAAGAAAACACCTAAAACATTCCAGCAATCCTAACTTGAATGGCATGCACGTCCAAGGCTTCTCCTCCTTCTTCTTTGCTGCGGCACAAGGTTTTGGGGACAGGTTTGGATGGTATTTGTATGGAAGAATGGATGGGAGATGGTATGGTGGTGTTTAGGATGGATGGGGGGGGTGTGGCAAAAGAGAGAAAGATGGCTGAAAATGTGTTTCTGATGTAGTGTATGAATGTGTAGATGGGTTTGGCTAAAAGAATGGATGGAGAATGGGTGGTGTGGCTGATTGTATTTTTTTTGATGTAGTGTGATATGTAGTGTTCTTCCCTTCACTCCCTATTTATAGAAGCTCCAAAGCAAAGAATCACTCAAGTGGCTTCAATAAACAATACAAACAAAGACCAAAATGATGCAAAAACAGCTAGTTTACATGCTCTTTTATCATTGTGTCTTGCCTTTAACAAAAGGCAATCATTCCTCTTTTGCTAATTCAACTCCTTTGTAGCTGTCCATGTGCCTTTATTCTTCAATTTCTGATGCATTTGCCTTGTATTTCATCCCTTTTACACATGTACTAGCTGTTAGACAACTTTCACACACATGTTTTGCATCATTTCATCTTGCAAACATCAACTTTCGGCCACTTTACACCTCTACACACATGCTATGCATCATTTCAGCTTGCAATTATGTTTGTAGTTGCTGAAAATGTGAATACATCTTGTAAAGCAATCCAACAAATGACATATTTCACTTCTTTTCCTTTCAAATTGTTCCTTAAGTGTATGTATCTGCAACTTCCACACTTCAACTTCATTATTCAGATTTTTGCATGTGTTGAAACCCTTTTTAAAACACCAAAAACGTCCATCCCACTTGCTCCATATGCATGCAAACCATTTTGGCCCAAAATTGCTCCAAATTGTACCAAAATGCACTTTCTTTCCAACTTTGTTATTAGGACCTACAAACACACGAAAATAGCTTAAAACACTCTTATAAGCAATAACTAACTAAGTAAATGCAAGAAAACATGTTAACTAAGTCGCATAAATATGCTCCTATCAAATTCCCCCACACTTAGCTTTTGCTAGTCCACGAGCAAAACGAAACAAACAAACAAAACAAAGTAAACAAAACACATTCTAATCCTTCCAACATTTTCCTCAGGGATTTCCAATGCACATGACATGTTAAAAATCATTATTCCCACAGATTTTAGTTATCTTCACACTTGAGCACATACTTAATCACAGTCACCACTTACTAGTTCTCATTTAACCAATTAAAATGATGTTTTGAATGTAGTAACATGCCTTAGAGAATTTGCTCAATTCCTTACAGGATACTCTCTATTTTCACACATTTTCTCCTACACTATTTATATGTGAGAAGATTGATGTAAACATGAAAACGAACACTCACATATATGTGTTACAAAGAAAGCAATTTCTGGAGTTATTAAGCATGTTTAGATATGATCTCATGAATGAAATGCTACTACTTAGATGCGAGAACCAGTGACACCATATGCTCATACCAAATTCAAACTCCACAAATTGAAACACATAACACTCAAGATAGAAGTCAAGGGTTGTACCGAGGCTTGGGGTAATGGTTATCAAAGGAAAGATAGGGATAACAAACGTTCCTAAGGCAATAGCAAGCAAAGTAATGAAATCGAAACTTAGAATTCACTTTAGAATGCAGAAATCAACTTTTAACACAAAGGGAAGATTTGAGCAATACTTAGGGCTGAATTCAATGTTTTGGACCCTTTCTTCAACAAACAACACTTTAGAACTCTTTTTCATACATTTTCACAACTTTTTTTTTTTTTTTTTCGACCTGTGCCTTATTAAGGACTTTGGCACACACACACAAGAATCACTTCCCCCACACTTGTTTTCTGCAATACATTAATCAAAAGGAATTCAATTTGAGTCATGCTTTACTATGCTTCAAGAACAAGGGTATGGATGGTCCTAATCTAGGCTAGGTGAGGATAGTGTGGGTTAACAAAGAACGTAGGCTAAACAAGGCTCAACGGGGTTAAACTTAAACATATAATGAATGGGATAGGCTTTTTGGCTCTCGGCTCACTAAACAACTTCATCTTGAATATGTGTTATGCAAATCAATAATATGCTTTGAATGAAATAGGCATGAGTTCTAGCATTTGGAACTAAATGATGAAACGCCTTCTAAGTAGCAACCAAGCAAAGAATAATGAGATCATGCAACGACTTTAGAAAACAATGATGCACAGTTTATTAACTCTCCAAATAAACGTTTAGGCTCAAGTCTCACAAGGTTGTAGCGTACATTTGAGTTCCTTTTTTCAAGCATGTTACAAAACTGATTTTTCCTTTATGATTGCATGTGAATTCATAAATTATAACCACAACCAAGCATACACCAAAGAGTAAATCAAATGTTCATCCATGTTTATAACTCTCTTTAACAGTCATGTAATTAAAAACCAAATCCTCATCATTGTGTTGGAAGGTACCCTAAGACATATACAAAAACAACTCTTTTTGGTTTTTTTCAAAACAATTTTTCAAATTTTTATGAGATTTTCGGATTTTTATGTCAAAACACACTAAAATACTCCAAAATAGCTTAAAAACACTTAAAACAGCAAGGAACAACACTAGAAGTAATGGGTGATAAACTCCTACGAATTTCATGCAAAACAACTTGGTTACCCCCCACACTTAAATCAAACATTGTCCTTAATGTTTTAAGCATAAACTCACACAAAAACAAGCAAACAAACAATTAACGAATAAACATGACAAATATGGCAAAGTAAAAACCAGACATAGTAGAGTTTAAGAACGCAAATCTGGTTTCGGAGATAGATGATCTTGTTGACTTTCCACAGCTTTGGTCTCGAATTGGTTTGGAATTCTGAGCGAGAAATATGAGAGTTCCTTGGTTTCAAATCAGACTCCTTCTACTGGGATGATTTGATTGTGCAGTCATTCTTCTCTGCTTGTTTCTTCTGCACGGCGGGCAGGCACGAGGTAAAGGTGTTGGTCTGTTTCTTTCTTCAATCTTTCCAAGTGCCCACCTCTTGCTTTCTTTCTCCTTGTCCCTAGCTGAGGATGAATTGGTAAATTGTCTCCACATGCTTCGAGGTATCATTTTCACTTCCCTTATCTGTTCCCCAGGCAGATGTGGTAGACGAAGAGGAAGCATAAGATGATGAAGATGAGTACTCAAGAGCAAGGCTAGGTAAGCAATCAGGAAGGGGTTCCAGGCAGTCGGTTCCAGATCGGAAGATTGATACCAAGTGCTGGCTGATTACTCACTTTCTCCTTGTCCTAAAACAACGACAAGGAGAAGGACAGGGAGAAAGCATGGTATGAGATACTCTTGCTTTCAACCTTCATGATATGAAATACTTTTGCTTTGGATGGGTTGTTTGCAGAGGTACCCCAAGGAATAAGGAACACTGAGTGACTCGAGAGGGTTTTGATAGGAGCATATTTATGCGACTTAGTTGGCTTGTTCTTGTGCATTTATGTCATGTTTCCTTAGTTATTTTAATGTTTAAAGTCATTTTCGTGTGTTTTCAGATTTTAAGGACAAAGTAGGCAAGAAGATGCATTTTGGAGCAAAATGGAGCTTGGAATGCATGTCACATATTTGGAACCAAGGTTTGGACGAAATTGAAGACTTAAAGAGGCTAAGAATGTGAAGAATTAGTGTACAAAGGATCAAGAACTCAGCCACAAAAGGACACACATCCTTGCCGTGCAATCCACATAGCATTCCCTTTGGATTCCCATGCATGCTTAATTATCCTTGTCCCCTAAAATATTTCTGATTTCATGCCTCAATACACTCAATTATCACACTCAATTGCTGCATACCTCTTGTTCCCTTCACCCATCAGATTTCACAACCATTCCATGCACCAATTGATGCTCCATCATCCACATTTGGAATCCAATGCCTTGTGCAACACATGTTGCTGCACCTTTAACTAATTTCTGAAACATTTCACCTCCCCTTTTCATTTCCATGCAATGAACACAATCATTCATGCTCCCTAGCTGAAATACCACTCCATTTTACCCTCCATACTTTGCATCATTGCTCCATTTTCATCCTTGGACCATTGCACACCACAAATTCACCCTCCTTGCTGTGCATTTCCCCACTGCCTAATCTGATTCTCTAGGGTTTTTGTGGCCTATATATACATGTTTACAACCCTTGGCAAAGGGTTGAACCTCCCATATTCATCATTCATGCAGAAAATTCGTCCATACTCACCCTAGGCAGTAAAACACCCCAAAAACACCATTCTAGTGCCCAGAAAACATAACAGCCACTCCACCTTATTCCACCATCTTTGCCGAGTTCTCTACCACCCTCCAACCATCAAACACTCCTCCACACTCACCCTAAACCTTCCCATACCATTCCCCATCCATTCTACACCATAAAACTACCCAAAACCTGTCCATAACCCAATCTGCCGCAAGCAAGGGAAAGGAGGAATCTTGGATGCACTTGCTGCCAAGTTGGAGCATTCTAGGTGTTTTCTTTCTTTGGATTTTAATGTCTAATTCATGTAATCTTTGTTTTGCTTTAAGTATGATTGGCTAATTTCGTTTTTGGCTAAGGGTGTATTCAAAACCATGATTATATATGTGAAATGAGTTGATTACTTCCAGTTATTGTTACATAAGTCGTGAATACAATTTGCTTAACCATTTGATTTAGAACTTATTCTTGTATGTTGATTGAGAGTGCACGCTTAATTTGCATGCTTGAATTTGATGCTAGGATATAAATTTGTTTCACTTAATCGTTATGAATTTATATTCGTAAGTAGTGAAGGTCGCTAGTCACGATCGTGTTAAGTAGATTCCTGGCAAGAGTATCATGCTTTTCATAGTTACGAATGCCTTGTCGATGCTTATGATTTCCAAAGAACGTAATGATTCTAACTTGTGTCTTTATCATGTTGTTCATATACAGAACTTGTTAGGAATAATTTGTTTGCGATGCATAATTAACTTGTTAGGAATAACTTGTGTCTTTATCCTAGGGAAATCTGAAGGTTAATTTAAGCGGACCTAATTAACTTGGAGTGTTGAGGTTCATAACTTATTGAATTGATAACTGGAAATTGATTTACGTTGCATATATTTCATGTGTGGAGAAGAACCCCTTAGCCATTCCATCATCCATTGATTCTTCATAACTTTGTATTACAATCTGTTTCTCTTACAATCTGCCATTTAAGTTTATTTTCGTCCAAATCAAATCCCCAATTATTTTGAATTCCTAGATTAATTGGAAAGTGTGTTGGTTTATGTTTTTAGGTGTTTTAGGTCACTAGGAAACCAAAATTCGTCCAAGTTGAGTTAGAGTCCCAAAACTGCCCAGAAAGTGGTTTTTAGGCAGTTTTGAGTGTTTGGTTGCTGTTTTGATTCTTTTGGTTCGTTTTAGTATTTTAACGTGAGTTTTGCATTCTTTGAGTCTAATCTAGTGCTTTAAACTTTGTTTTTACATTTCTAAGTCAGTTTTCAAGTGTTTAGCAATCCCTCCTAATCCCCGGTCTAGAACGATCCCTATTTACATACTTTGCTACAATTGATAAAAAGAGGGTTTAATTTTGTGTGTTAACTTATTTTTCACATCAGGTTTGTTGGAAAGGCATTCTCGGAGATGACGGAAGGTTATGTATGTCTGCCTTGCCATGGAGGGTGAAGGTCGACATTTATAGGAAATAATAACCGGTACTGTTCTTTCACTCTTGTCGGCAACCGTTGGATGATTGAACATTAAACTTCACGTGCTTTATACTTCACCAGAAATCATCGACAAATTTCCCGTGATTTCCGTAAAGCTAAGTGTGCATGTGACAGGCGCTGACACGTCTGGAAAAGCAAGTGCCTCTTCGACATCTAGAATCGGTGTTTCGACAAACTGCCCGTGATTTCCGCAAAGCTGACTCTGTATGTGATAGATGTTGACACGTCTGGAAAAGCAGATGGTTGGAATCGGCGCTTCGACAAACTGCCCGTGATTTCCGCAAAGCTTACTCTGCATGTGACAGATGCTGACACGTCTGGAAAAGCAGATGCCTCTCGATATCTGGAATTGCCTCTTCGATCTCTGAAATCCCGTCGAGTGCAAAGGTTGCATGTGACAAGTGCGGACAAATCTGGAAAAGAAGATTGGCCGTGGTTTCTGAGCAAGCCCAGCTTTTGAGAAAGCTAGCGCCTCTTTGATTTTTTTAGTTGGCCTCTTCGATTTCTGAACTCGCCTCTTCAATCTCTGAAATCCCATCACATGCTAATTTTTATAGAGGTACGCAGGACGTTCAAAGCACACTTGAATTTCTGCCTATAGAAAACTCCCTTCTTGCACTTCTACGATCTTGACTTGTCCGACCTCTTCTTTCTTTAACACCTTTGAAAATGTCTGAACCTTCCGACCGTCGTTTTGACTTGAACCTTGGTGAAGAGGCAGTCCCGCCTTCTGATAGGAGCATATTTATGCGCCTTAGTTAGCTAGTTCTTATTCATTTTCGTTATGTTTTCTTCGTTAAAGTAGTCTTTTAAGCTACTTTCATGTGTTTTCAGGTTTAAAGGACATATTACATGAAATGATGCAATTTGGAGCTTTTGGAGCAAAAAGTGAGCTTGGATTGAAAAAGACATGCTTGGAACACAAGGTTGGGATGAAATTGACGAGTTGAAGATTTGAGGTTTCCTACTTGAAGTAGGAAAGCTAAGCCTAAAAGTTTCCATTTTGGGTTGATCTTTCCTAAACCGGAATGGCCTTGCGTTTGAGCAACATTAGAAGGTTCCGAAGCGTTGGAAGACACAAAGAAAGGTGTTAGAATATTTTCTCATCCTTGCCGTGGGTTAGGGCTTAGTTTCTCTTGATTTTGGGCTTTTTAGAAGCCCTATCCACACTCCCACTAACCAGCCGCACCTTTCCATTCTAGAAGCCCTATTTACAAACCCTAACCCTAGCACACTTAAGCAGCCGTACCCTAGGCTTTTTCCCATGCAAAAATCTGATTGTTTAACCTAATTCCTTGTGGATTTTTAACCCTAGCCGCACCTAAACCCTAGCCCATGGTCTAATCTGATTTCTTTAGGGTTTTAGGTGCCTATATATATGTGTTTTACATCCTTGCCGCAGGAGCTCTCTCCACAATTCAGAAAATAGAAAAACTAGCCACTCCCATTCCTTTCCGCAGCCACCATCACCCTAATACCTCTTAGCCGCCACTTCTCCATCCATTCCAGCAACCTTCCATCCTTGCCGCAACCATTCTACACCTCCATACACCACCCATACCTCTTGCCGCACCACCATACTATCCTAACTCCCTTCCAAAACCAAAATCACATCCAAAAATCCCCTAAACCCTCTCTGCCGCAGCAAGGAGAAGAAGAAAGAGGAGCTTGACGTGCAGAAATTCAAAGTGGAATTGTTGGGCGTTTTAGGTGTAATCTTTCTTATGTCTTCGATGTTTCAATTCAATAAACTTTGTGTTGTGAGTATGAGGAACTAAACCCCCTTAGTTGGGGGGTAATTCGAAACCATGTACATGCTTGCAATATGATTTGATTACATTCAATTGTTATTTCATAAGTTGTGGATTCAATTCGTTCATCTATTTGTTTGATAACTTATTTGTGTATGTTGATTGAGAGTGCACGCTTAGTTTTCATGCATGAATATGATGCTAGATTATGAGGGAGTTTCACCTAATAGTTACAATCTTATAATCACAAGTAGTGAAGGTCGGTTGAAAACGATCGCGTTGAATGAACTCTTAGCATAAGTTTCATGCAATTCATAGTAACGAATGCTTCGTCAATGCTTATGTTTTTCATAGAACTTAATGATTCTTGCTTGTATCTCTATTATGCAATTCATGTAGGGAACTTGTAGGGAATGTTTTGGGTTGTCGTATGCAATCATCCAACTTAATAACTTGTGGAGAAACTGAGGGTTAATTAGTGCAATTCACGGTTAATTTGGGGCGTTGAGTATTTATAATTTATTGGAAGAACAACTGAAAATCGTTTCGTCTGCAAGTGTGACATGTGTGGAGAAGAACCTCCTAACTAGCCTTTTATCCATCATTTTCATCCAAAAACGTTTTACAATCTGTTTAGTTTTAAGTTTCTGTTTTGTTTTCAATTTTTGTCCAAAACAAATCCCCCTTTATTTTGAAGTCTTAGATTAGTTAGAAAGTGTTTTGATTTGTGTTTCTAAGTGTTTTGATTCAAGTTTTCACTCAAATTCGTCCAAGTTCTTGTTAGGTTCTCAAAACTGCCCAGAAAGTGGTTTTTAGGCAGTTTTGAGTCATTAGGTTGCTGTTTTGAGTTTTAGGTTTGTTTAAGTGTTTTAACCTTTAGTTTTGCATTCTTTGAGTCTAGTTTAGTGGTTTAAACTTTGTTTTTGAGTTTTTAAGTCAGTTTCCAAGTGTTTAGCAATCCCTCCTAATCCCCGGTCTAGAACGATCCCTACTTACATCTCTACTACAATTTGACAAAAGAGGGTTTAATTTGTGTGCTTATCTATTTCGCATCAAATTTTTGGCGCCGTTGCCGGGGATTAGCAATTTTGCTAATCCCTTGGATTGTTTTTGTTTCTTTTATTTCACTTTGTTTCTGACTTTGTTTAAGTTTCTGACCTAATTTTGTTTCTTGTTTCTTAGGTACTAATGTATGACTAGAAGCTCTCAAACGATTCGTGCGAACATCTTGGATTTTGACGACGATTTTTGAGAGGAAGTTGAGAAGAGCTAGAAACCAGCAAGAACATCATCCACCCAATTCCGAATCTGACCTTGAAGAAAACGTCCAAGAAGAGGAGGAGGAAGCCACGGCAGGGATATTTGAAGAAATCCAAGGCATGGCGGTGGACAACCGTACACTCAAGGAGCTTTCCGCCTCAGGTTTGGATAATGCCGCACCCTTGTGCATTCAATACCCCATGGCTGCCCAAGGTAAGACAGACGAGTTTGAATTAAAGTCAAGTTTGCTTCATCATATTCCTAAATACCATGGCTTGTCCATGGAAGATCCTAACAAACATTTGAAAGAATTTGAAGTAGTTTGCTCTAGTATGACTCCCATCAATGTTGACGGAAGTATCTTGAAGATGAAGGCTTTTCCATTCTCTTTGATGGATAAAGCCAAGGATTGGTTATACGAGTTAGCTCCCGGCACTGTCACTTCTTGGGAGAGTATGAAGAGAGCGTTCTTGGAGAAATTCTTTCCAACTTCTCGCATCATCCTCCTACGCAAAAAGATAAGCGGAATTCAGCAAGAAGAAGGTGAGTCTTTTCCTACATATTATGAACGATTTAAATCACTTGTTGCTTCTTGTCCACAGCATCAGATGAAGGAGGAGTTGCTTTTGCAATACTTCTACGAGGGTCTCCTACCTCTAGAACGTCAAATGCTTGATGCTTCGGCGGGGGGAGCATTGGTGGACAAAACACCCATGGCTGCCAAGGTCTTGATTGCTAATAGAGCGTTGAACGCTCAACAGTACGAGGGTGTAGGCCAAAGAGGACCCCCACGGCACCAAGTACATGAGGTAAGTTCAACTGCCGATCTTCATTCACAATTGGCTAATCTTACTTCTATTGTTTCACAGATGGCCGAGGGAATGAAGAGGCAAGGACATGTGGTATGTGGCGTATGTTCTATCCAAGGACATGTCTCCGAAAAATGTCCTCAACTCATCGAGAATGGCGGATGGGAGAGTGCGAATGCCATTGGGTTTCAAAGCCAAAATCAGTCAAGACACGATCCATACTCCAACACATATAATCCGGGGTGGCGAGACCACCCAAATTTCAAGTGGAGGGATCCCCAACAACCTCAAAACCAAGGAGGCTTTAGGCAACAACCCCCGGGATTCTTTCCCAAAACCTACGGCCCACCCCAAAATCAAGCCCAATTCGGCCCAAGTGCCTCAGGTACGTCTCTTGACAATGATGCACTTCTTAAGATACTAACTAAGTTGTCTAATGGGCAGGAAGATCAAGCTAAGGCTATGCAAAACCAAGATAAAAGGGTGGATCAACTTGAGAAACAAATTGGGCAGATTGCCGAGTTTGTAGGTAAGTTTCGAGATCCCGGACAACTTCCTAGTTCCACCATTCCAAATCCGAAGGGAGGTTTCGAAAGTGCAAAAGCAATCACCCTAAGAAGTGGTAAGGAAGTTGGGGCAGGTCCTACATCAAAAACAGGTCATAACGAGGATGAAATTTTGCAAATGGAAGAGGAGGAATCAAGGTTGCCCACGGCAAAGGTGGTTCCACCTTTGCCGCAAGTCCCTAAGGCCCCAAATCTGCCCAATTTGTCCCACAAAGGTAAGAATGTGTCAAATTCGGTTCATACTAATGTTTTCCCTTCAAATGTGCCTTTTCCTAGTAGAAATTCCCCCACACTTAGCTTTTGCTAGTCCTCGAGCAAAACAAACAAAAGAAAGGAAACATAACGAAACCAACTAACCAAAATAAAACCTAAACCTTCCAACGTTTGCCTCAGGGATTTCCAATGCACATGACATATTAAAGATTGTTATCCCCACAGATTTGAGTCATCTTTACACAAGCACATACTTACCAATTCACAAGTAATCAATTAAAACAATGCTTTGAATGTAGTAACATGCCTTAGAGAATTCCCTCAATTCCTTACAAGATATACACTCTATTTTCACTCAGATTTTCTAACTCCACACCCTACACTAGTCATATGTGAGAAGATTGATGTAGAAATGAAAACGAATGCTCACATATATGTATCACAAAGAACACAATTTCTAGAGTTTAAGAAGCATGTTTAGATATGATCTCATGAATGGAATGCTACTACTTAGATGCGAGAACCAGTGACACCATATGCTCATACCAAATTCAAACTCCACAAATTGAAACACATAACACTCAAGATAGAAGTTAAGGGTTGTAATGGGGCTTGGGGTGTTGGTTAACAAGGAAAGGATAAGGAAAACAAACGTTCTTCAAGCAATAGAAGCAAAGCAATGAAATTGAGACTTAGAATTCACTTAGAGTGCAGAAATTAACTTTAAAACACAAGGGAAAGATTTAAACAACTCCTTAGGGCCGAATTCATTGTTTTGGACCCTTACTTCAACAAACAATACTTTGGAACTCTTTTTCTCAACTTTTCAACTCTTTTTCACACTTTTCATATTTTTTTTCTTCATTTTTTTCTTTTTCCACGAATTTTTTTCTTTTCTTTCCACACGTGCCTATGGCACACAAAATCACAAAAGAAATACTTCCCCCACACTAGTTTTTTGCCAACATAAATCAAAAGGAATTCAATTTGAATCATGCTTTACTATGCTTTAAGAACAAGGGTGTGGATGGTCCTAATCTAGGCTAGGTGAGGATAATGTGGTTAACGAAGAAAATAGGCTAAACAAGGCTCAACGGGGTTAAAACCTACAAAACATAATGGAATAGGGATATACGGCTTTTGGGCTATGGTGGACACTACACAACTTAATCTTGAATATGTGTTATGCAAATCAATGACATGCTTTGAATGAAATGGGCATGAGTTCTAGCATTTGGAACTAAATGATGAAACGCCTACTAAGTAGCAACCAAGCAAAGAATAATGAGATCATGCAACGACTTTAGAAAACAAAGAATGCGCAGATTTTAACTCTCCAAATAAACGTTTAGGCTCAAGTCTTACAAGGTTGTAGCGTTAGTTTGAGTTCCTTCCTTCAAGCATGTTACAAAAACTGATTTTTTTCTTTTATGATTGCATGTGAATTCATAAGTTATAACCACAACTAAGCATAACAAAGAGTAAATCAAACTTTCATCCATGTTAATCACTCTCTTTAACAGTCATGTAATTACAAACCGAATCCTCATCATTGTGTTGGAAGGTACCCTAAGACACAAACAAACACACAAAAACAACTCTTTTTGGGTTTTTAAAACAAATTTTTCAAATTTTTATGTAATTTTCGGATTTTTACTTCAAAACACACTAAAACACCTCAAAACTGCTCAAAAACACTTAAAAACAGCAAGGAACAAGTCTTCAAGTTTAGGGTGATAAAATCCCACGAATTTGCATCTAAAACACTTAGTCACCCCCCCACACTTAAATCACACATTGTCCTCAATGTTTCAAGCATAAAATCGCACTAAACAAAAAGAAACACACAAACAGCAACTAAAACAACTAAATAGGCAGATTAGAAATAAACAACAAAGTGAAGAGTTTAGGAACGCAAATCTGGAATTGGAGTAATTCCTTGGTCTTCCTTTGTTGAATTGCATGGGTTGCCTCCCAAGTAGCGCTTTCTTTAACGTCTTGCAGCCGGACAATGCTCCTTTGAAGGTTATTGAACCCCACGGCATGGAGGGGTGTTTCCTCTACACCTTGTCCTTCGAACCACTTCATGCATTGGGTCCTTGAATGGAATGGGATAATGATCCTTTCGTAGTGTCGTGTTGTGCTTCTCTAAATCAACACGAACTCTCCCACCATATTGACTTTGATTAGGTACCTGCACCATACAAGGTAACAACCGATTAGTTGAAATGGGAATTGAAATTGGATCAGGTGGCTTACCTAGGTGCGGCATAGGAGTGGGAGTACAATGGACAGATGCACAAAGGTTGCACTCGGCCAAATTTGGTGATTTCAAGGTTGAGGCCGTGCATTCTTTGTTGCTCACTCCAATTCCCTCCTCGATGGTAGTTCGAGGTGCATTTTTCTTGACTAGTGTTGAACATTCCTGCCCTATATTTTCAATTACATTAATGGCACAACAAGAACGAACATCATTAGTATTCTCAATTGATTCAGGAATCTTAAAGTTAATCATATCACCACCAAAGGCCATAGTTACGGCTCCCTTGGCCACATCAATCTTGGTTTGAGCCGTTTTCATGAATGGTCGTCCAAGCAAGAGTGGTGATGGTGGAGAGTGGGTTGACTCCTCCATATCAAGCACATAGAAATCTGCAGGAAAAATCAAATGGTCTACCTGCACCAAAACATCTTCCAACACTCCCTTGGAATATGCATTAGATCGATCGGCTAATTGAATTATAAAGCCATCATTTTTAAGTTTTCCTAGATTCATAGATGCATAAACAGAATATGGCATGACATTAATTGATGCACCTAGATCTAGCATAGCATGTTCAAATCTTGTATTACCAATTACACAAGGGATTGTGAAACTACCTGGATCTTTACATTTAGGTGGTAGCTTCCTTTGCAACATTGCAGAGACATTCTCGCTTACATGTACCACCTCCTTCTCCCGAATCCGCTTCCTCGTTGTACAAAGCTTCTTCAAGAACTTGGCATACTTCGGGATTTGCTTGATTGCATCCAAAAGAGGTATGTTAACTTGAACTTTCCTAAATGTCTCTAGAACATCTTTTTCCTCCTCTTCATTCTTGGATTGCAAAAATCTGCTAGGAAAGGGCACATTGGGTGGAATAATGTTAGAATTAACTGAACTTGGACCTTTCTTACCTAGGGTGGACGGATTGGAGGACTTAGGATCAATGGTTGCTTGCGGCAAAGGTTGCTCCACCTTTGCCGTGGGTTGCTTTGGGTTCTCCTCTCCAGATTTCAACGTTTCATCTTCTTTGGGACCTGATTTTGGTGGTGTAGGACCTGCCCCAACTTCTTTTCCACTCCTTAGCATGATTGCATTTGCGGTTTCAAAGCCTCCCTTTGGATTTGGAATGGTGGAACTAGGGAGTTGTCCGGGATCTCGAAACTTACCTACAAACTCGGCAATCTGCCCAATTTGTTTCTCAAGTTGATCCACCCTTCTGTCTTGGTTTGCATAGCTTTAGCTTGATCTTCCTGCCCATTAGACAACTTAGTTAGTATCTTAAGAAGTGCATCATTGTCAAGAGACGTACCTAAGGCACTTGGGCCGGATTGGGCTTGATTTTGGGGTGGGCCGTAGGTTTTGGGAAAGAACCCCGGGGGTTGTTGCCTAAAGCCTCCTTGGTTTTGAGGTTGTTGGGGCTCCCTCCACTTGAAATTTGGGTGATCTCTCCAACCGGGATTATATGTGTTTGAATATGGATCGTTCCTTGGTTGGTTTTGCCCTTGAAACCCAATTGCATGGGCGCTTTCCCATCCACCATTTTCAATCAACTGTGGACATTTTTCAGAGACATGTCCTTGGATGGAACATACGCCACATACAGTTGTTCCTTACATCTTCATGCCCTCGGCCATCTGAGACACAAGAGAAGTAAGATTAGCCAATTGTGAATGAAGATCGGAAGTCGAACTTACCTCATGTACTTGGTGCCGTGGGGGTCCTCTTTGGCCTACACCTTCGTACTGTTGAGCGTTCAACGCTCTATTAGCAATCAAGACCTTCGCAGCCATGGGTGTTTTATCCACCAATGCTCCCCCCGCCGAAGCATCAAGCATTTGACGTTCTAGAGGTAGGAGACCCTCGTAGAAGTATTGCAACAGTAACTCCTCCTTCATCTGATGCTGTGGACAAGAAGCAACAAGTGATTTAAATCGTTCATAATATGTAGGAAAAGACTCACCTTCTTCTTGCTGAATTCCGCTTATCTTTTTGCGGAGAAGGATGATGCGAGAAGTTGGAAAGAACTTCTCCAAGAACGCTCTCTTCATACTCTCCCAAGAAGTGACAGTGCCGGGAGCTAACTCATATAACCAATCCTTGGCTTTATCCATCAAAGAGAATGGAAAAGCCTTCATCTTCAAAATATTTCCGTCAACATTGACGGGAGTCATACTAGAGCAAACCACTTCAAATTCTTTCAAATGTTTGTTAGGATCTTCCATGGACAAGCCATGGTATTTAGGAATATGATGAAGCAAACTTGACTTTAATTCAAACTCGTCCGTCTTACCTTGGGCAGCCACGGGGTATTGGATGCACAAGGGTGCGGCATTATCCAAACCCGAGGCGGAAAGCTCCTTGAGTGTACGATTGTCCATGGCCATGCCTTGGACTTCTTCAAATATCCCTGCCGTGGCTTCCTCCTCCTCTTCTTGTACGTTTTCTTCAAGGTCAGATTCGGAACTGGGTGGATGATGCTCTTGCTGGTTTCTAGCTCTTCTCAACTTCCTCTCAAAATCATCGTCAAAATCCAAGATATTTGTACGAATCGGTTGAGAGCTTCTAGTCATACATTAGTACCTAAGAAACAAGAAATAAAATTAGGTCAGAAACTTAAACAAAGTCAGAAACAAAGTGAAATAAAAGAAACAAAAACAATCCAAGGGATTAGCAATTTTGCTAATCCCCGGCAACGGCGCCACATTCGTTACTATGAATTGCATGAAACTTATGCTAAGAATTCATTCAACGCGATCGTTTTCAAGCGACCTTCACTACTTGTGATTATAAGATTGTAACTATTAGGTGAAACTCCCTCATAATCTAGCATCATATTCATGCATGAAAACTAAGCGTGCACTCTCAATCAACATACACAAATAAGTTATCAATCACATAGATGAACGAATTGAATCCACAACTTATGAAATAACAACTGAATGTAATCAAATCATATCGCAAGCATGTACATGGTTTCGAATTACCCCCCAACTAAGGGGGTTTAGTTCCTCATACTCACAACACAAAGTTTATTGAATTGAAACATCGAAGACATAAGAAAGATTACACCTAAAACGCCCAAGAATTCCACTTTGAATTTCTGCACGTCAAGCTCCTCTTCTTCTTCTCCTTGCTGCGGCAGAGATGGTTAAAGGGATTTTTGGATGTGGTTTTGGTTTAGGAATTGAGTTAGGATGATATGGTGGTGCGGCAAGGGGTATGGATGGTGTATGGAGGTGTATAATGGTGGCTGGAGTAAAGGATTGTTGCGGCAAGGAGGGATTAAGGTGATGGTGGCTGCGGCAAGGTGGGGAAAAGGGTTGGATGATTTTCTGATTTGTGGAGAGGGAGCATCCCTGCGGCATGGTGGTAAAACACATATATATAGGCAGCCAAACCCTAAAGAAATCAGGTTAGGCAAATAGGCTAGGGTTTGGGTGCGGCAAGGGGTTGGAAATCCACCAGAAAATAGGGTTTCTAGAACATTAGGTGCGGCATGGGCTTAGGGTAGATAGATTAGGGTTTAACTTGGCAGAAATTAAATGATTAGGCCCTAGGGTGTGGCTGATTAAGTGGGCTAGGATTAGGGTTTAGGTGCGGCATAGGCTTAGGGTCCACAAGGAGTTTAGGGTTTATGTCATCTAAAAGCCCAAAGCCAAGAATAGAAACTCACGAAAATGGAAACCTCCAAGAATAGAAACTTCCAACTTTAGAAACTTTGGTTGCCAATTCCGACTTCTTTGTTCTTCACTTCCATTTCTTCATTTCTTAAGCTCCTTTGACCTTCAAACTCGTCCATTCCTTGTGCTCCATTAGCATACACTCCATTCCAGCTCAATTTTGCTCTAAAATGCTCCATTTCGCACCTCTTTGCATACTTTGCCCTTAGAACCTGAAAACACATAAAACTAGCTTAAAAGACTACTTTACTAAGTAAAAACACTATAAATGCACAAGAACAAGCTAAACTAAGGCGCATAAATATGCTCCTATCAGTAAGCTCCAATCCTTCCTTGTTGGCCCAACTGTCTTCTCAAGTATTTGCTTGATCTCTCGGTTGGAAACCTCGGCTTGGCCATTCGTTTGAGGATGGTAAGGTGTAGAAACCTTATGGGTGACACTGTATTTCCTCAATAACGCTTCAATGGTCCGATTGCAAAAATGTGACCCTCCATCACTAATGATCACTCGTGGCATTCCAAACCTTGCAAAAATGTTAGTTCTAATAAAATCTGCAACCACTTTAGAATCATTAGTCCGGGTGGCCTTGGCTTCCACCCATTTCGACACATAATCAACCGCAAGCAAAATATACATGAAACCATACGATGAAGGGAAGGGACTGATAGGAGCATATTTATGCGCCTTAGTTAGCTAGTTCTTATGCATTTTCGTTATGTTTTCTTTGTTAAAGTAGTCTTTTAAGCTACTTTCATGTGTTTTCAGGTTTAAAGGACATATTACATGAAATGATGCAATTTGGAGCTTTTGGAGCAAAAAGTGAGCTTGGAATGAAAAGGACATGCTTGGAACACAAGGTTGGGATGAAATTGAAGAGTTGAAGATTTGAGGTTTCCTACTTGAAGTAGGAAAGCTAAGCCTAAAAGTTTCCATTTTGGGTTGATCTTTCCTAAACCGGAATGACCTTGCGTTTGAGCAACATTAGAAGGTTCCGAAGCGTTGGAAGACACAAAGAAAGGTGTTAGAATATTTTCTCATCCTTGCCGTGGGTTAGGGCTTAATTTCTCTTGGTTTTGGGCTTTTTAGAAGCCCTATCCACATTCCCACAAACCAGCCGCACCTTTCCCCTTCTAGAACACATATTTCCTTGCCTTGCAAGGCTTTCTAGAAGCCCTAACCCTAGCCCACTTAATTGCCGCACCCTAGGCCCTTTTCTCACCAAATTTCTGATTGTTTAACCTATTTTTCTGGTGGATTTGGGTTTCTAGAAACCCTAATCTGATTTGCTAGGGTTTTTAAGTGCCTATATATATATTTCTACACCTAGCCGCACACATCACCTCTCCACAATTCAGAAATTCATCCAACCCTATATTCCCATTCCTTGCCGCAGCCACCATCATCCTTATACCCTTAGCCGCCACTCCTCCATCCATTCCAGCCATTTCCCACACCTTGCCGCAACCCTTCTCCACAACCATACACCATTCTACACCTCCATACACCATCCATACACCTTGCCGCACCACCATACTATCCTAACTCCCTTCCAAACCCAAAATCACATCCAAAAATCCCCTAAACCCTCTCTGCCGCAGCAAGGAGAAGAAGAAAGAGGAGCTTCACGTGCAGAATTCAAAGTGGAATTGTTGGGCGTTTTAGGTGTAATCTTTCTTATGTCTTCGATGTTTCAATTCAATAAACTTTGTGTTGTGAGTATGAGGAACTAAACCCCCTTAGTTGGGGGGTAATTCGAAACCATGTACATGCTTGCAATATGATTTGATTACATTCAGTTGTTATTTCATGAGTTGTGGATTCAATTCGTTCATCTATTTGTTTGATAACTTATTTGTGTATGTTGATTGAGAGTGCACGCTTAGTTTTCATGCATGAATATGATGCTAGATTATGAGGGAGTTTCACCTAATAGTTACAATCTTATAATCACAAGTAGTGAAGATCGCTTGAAAACGATCGTGTTGAATGAATTCTTGGTATAAGTTTCATGCAATTCATAGTAACAAATGCTTCGTCAATGCTTATGTTTTTCATAGAACGTAATGATTCTTGCTTGTATCTCTATTATGCAATTCATGTAGGGAACTTGTAGGGAATGTTTTGGGTTGTCGTATGCAATCATCCAACTTAATAACTTGTGGAAAAACTGAGGGTTAACTAGTGCAATTCACGGTTAATTTGGGGCGTTGAGTATTCATAATTCATTGGAAGAACAACTGATAATCGTTTTGTTTGCAAGTGTGACATGTGTGGAGAAGAACCTCCTAACTAGCCTTTTATCCATCCATTTATTCAAAAACGTTCTACAATCTGTTTAGTTTAAAGTTTCTGTTTTGTTTTCAATTTTCGTCCAAAACAAATCCCCCTTTATTTTGAAGTCTTAGATTAGTTAGAAAGTGTTTTGATTTGTGTTTCTAAGTGTTTTGATTCAAGTTTTCACTCAAATTCGTCCAAGTTCTTGTTAGGTTCTCAAAACTGCCCAGAAAGTGGTTTTTAGGCAGTTTTGAGTCATTAGGTTGCTGTTTTGAGTTTTAGGTTTGTTTAAGTGTTTTAACCTTTAGTTTTGCATTCTTTGAGTCTAGTTTAGTGGTTCAAACTTTGTTTTTGAGTCAATTTCCAAGTGTTTAGCAATCCCTCCTAATCCCCGGTCTAGAACGATCCCTACTTACATCTCTACTACAATTTGACAAAAGAGGGTTTAATTTGTGTGCTTATCTATTTCGCATCAAATTTTTGGCGCCGTTGCCGGGGATTAGCAATTTTGCTAATCCCTTGGATTGTTTTTGTTCCTTTTATTTCACTTTGTTTCTGACTTTGTGTAAGTTTCTGACCTAATTTTGTTTCTTGTTTCTTAGGTACTAATGTATGACTAGAAGCTCTCAAACGATTCGTGCGAACATCTTGGATTTTGACGACGATTTTGAGAGGAAGTTGAGAAGAGTTAGAAACCAGCAAGAACACCATCCACCAAATTCCAAATCTGACCTTGAAGAAAACGTACAAGAAGAGGAGGAGGAAGCCACGGTAGGGATATTTGAAGAAGTCCAAGGCATGGCAGTGGACAACCGTACACTCAAGGAGCTTTCCGCCTCAGGTTTGGATAATGCTGCACCCTTGTGCATTCAATACCCCATGGCTGCCCAAGGTAAGACGGACGAGTTTGAATTAAAGTCAAGTTTGCTTCATCATATTCCTAAATACCATGGCTTGTCCATGGAAGATCCTAACAAACATTTGAAAGAATTTGAAGTAGTTTGCTCTAGTATGACTCCCGTCAATGTTGACGGAAATATCTTGAAGATGAAGGCTTTTCCATTCTCTTTGATGGATAAAGCCAAGGATTGGTTATACGAGTTAGCTCCCGGCACTGTCACTTCTTGGGAGAGTATGAAGAGAGCGTACTTGGAGAAGTTCTTTCCAACTTCTCGCATCATCCTCCTACGCAAAAAGATAAGCGGAATTCAGCAAGAAGAAGGTGAGTCTTTTCCTACATATTATGAACGATTTAAATCACTTGGATGAAGGAGGAATTGCTCTTGCAATATTTCTACGAGGGCCTCCTACCTCTAGAACGTCAAATGCTTGATGCTTCGGCGGGGGGAGCATTGGTGGACAAAACACCCATGGCTGCCAAGGTCTTGATTGCTAATAGAGCGTTGAACGCTCAACAGTACGAGGGTGTAGGCCAAAGAGGACCCTCACGGCACCAAGTATATGAGGTAAGTTCAACTTCTGATCTTCATTCACAATTGGCTAATCTTACTTCTATTGTTTCACAGATGGCCGAGGGAATGAAGATGCAAGGACCTGTGGTATGTGGCGTATGTTCTATCCAAGGACATGTCTCCGAAAAATGTCCTCAACTCATCGAGAATGGCGGATGGGAGAGTGCAAATGCCATTGGGTTTCAAAGCCAAAATCAGTCAAGACATGATCCATACTCCAACACGTATAATCCGGGGTGGCGAGACTACCCAAATTTCAAGTGGAGGGATCCCCAACAACCTCAAAACCAAGGAGGCTTTAGGCAACAACCCCCGGGGTTCTTTCCCAAAACCTACGGCCCACCCCAAAATCAAGCCCAATCCGGCCCAAGTGCCTCAGGTACGTCTCTTGACAATGATGCACTTCTTAAGATACTAACTAAGTTGTCTAATGGGCAGGAAGATCAAGCTAAGGCTATGCAAAACCAAGATAAAAGGGTGGATCAACTTGAGAAACAAATTGGGCAGATTGCCGAGTTTGTAGGTAAGTTTCGAGATCCCGGACAACTTCCTAGTTCCACCATTCCAAATCCGAAGGGAGGTTTCGAAAGTGCAAAAGCAATCACCCTAAGAAGTGGTAAGGAGGTTGGGGCAGGTTCTTCACCAAAATCAGGTCCCAAAGAGGATGAAACGTTGAAATATGAAGAGGAGACACCAAGTCCACTCACGGCAAAGGTAGCACCACCTTTGCAGCAAGCACCCATGGCCCCTAAGCCATCCAATCCGTCCACCCTAGGTAAGATAAGTCCAAGTTTGGTTAATTCTAACATTATTCCACCCAATGTGCCCTTTCCTAGCAGATTTTTGCAATTCAAGAATGAAGAGGAGGAAAAAGATGTTCTAGAGACATTTAGGAAGGTTCAAGTTAACATACCTCTCTTGGATGCAATCAAGCAAATCCCGAAGTACGCCAAGTGTTTGAAGAAGCTTTGTACAACAAAGAAACGTTTTCAGGAGAAAGAAGTGGTACAGGTAAGTGAGAATGTGTCTGCCATGATACAACGTAAACTACCTCCTAAATGCAAAGATCCGGGTAGTTTCACCATTCCTTGTGTCATTGGTAATACTAGGTTCAAATCTGCCATGTTAGACTTAGGTGCATCCATAAATGTTATGCCATATTCAATTTATGCATCTATGAACCTAGGCAAGTTAAAAAATGATGGTGTAATCATACAATTGGCCGATAGATCTAATGCATATCCAAAGGGAGTTGTGGAAGATGTTTTGGTGCAGGTTAATCATTTGATCTTTCCGGCGGATTTCTATGTTCTTGAGATGGATGAATCAGATCATGCTCCTTCATTGCCCATTCTCCTTGGACGGCCTTTCATGAAAACGGCTCAAACCAAGATTGATGTAGCCAAAGGAGAAGTAACTATGGCATTTGGTGGTGATATGATTTGTTTTAAAATTTCTGAATCCATTGAGACTCCTAACGTTGTTCGTTCTTGTTGTGTTATGGATACAATAGAAAAGATAGGGACGGACCATTCAGCCCCTAACACAAAGGTTGCATCAAGAGCCATGCAAGACGAGGGAATTGGAGTAGAGCATAAGGACCCCACAGCCACTGCCCTTAAGATACCCAATGTGGCCGAGAACACCATGAGAAAAAAAGTTCATGTTGCTGCCACTTCATCACAACTCCAAGGTAAGGCACCTAGTCCAAATCCAATTCCCATTAAAGTTGATAGGTGGTTTCCTTCTTTGGTGCAGGTACCCAAGCAAATCTCCGATGGTGGGCGCATGAACATGAACCTTAGGCAACACAACGCACCCATCAACAAACATCACTATCCATTTCCGTTCAAGGATGCATGATAGGAGCATATTTATGCGCCTTAGTTAGCTAGTTCTTATGCATCTTTGTTATGTTTTCTTCGTTAAAGTAGTCTTTTAAGCTACTTTCATGTGTTTTCAGGTTTAAAGGACATATTACATGAAATGATGCAAGTTGGAGCTTTTGGAGCAAAATATGAGCTTGGATTGAAAAGGACATGCTTGGAACACAAGGTTGGGATGAAATTGAAGAATTGAAGATTTGAGGTTTCCTACTTGAAGTAGGAAAGCTAAGCCTAAAAGTTTCCATTTTGGGTTGATCTTTCCTAAATCGGAATTGGCAACCAAAGTTTCTAAAGTTGGAAGTTTCTATTCTTGGAGGTTTCCATTGTCGTGAGTTTCTATTCTCGGCTTTGGGCTTTTAGATGACTTAAACCCTAATTCCTTGTGAACCCTAAGTCCATGCCGCATCCTAGGGCCTAATCATTCAATTTCTGCCATGTTAAACCCTAATCCATTTCTCCTAAGCCCATGCCGCACATGTCCATCCTAGAAGCCCTATTTCACAAACCTTAACCCTAGTCCACTTATGTAGCCGCACCTAACCCTAGCCCAATCTGATTTCTTAGGGTTTTAGGTGCCTATATATATATGTTTTACCCCTTTGCCGCAGATTATCTCCCTCTCCACAAATCAGAAACCATCCAACCCTTATTTCCCCACCTTGCCGCAGCCACCTTCATCCATTCCAGCCACTTCCCAACCTTGCCGCAGCCACCATCCACCTCCATACACCATTCTACACTTCCCTCCACCACCCACACACCTTGCCGCACCACCATATCATCCTAACTCCATTCTTGAACAAAAACCACATCCAAAAACCCCCAAAACCATCTCTGCCGCAGCAAGGAGAAGAGAAGAGGAGCTTGACGTGCAGAAATTCAAAGTGGAATTCTTGGGCGTTTTAGGTGTAATCTTTCTTATGTCTTCGATGTTTCAATTCAATAAACTTTATGTTGTGAGTATGAGGAACTAAACCCCCTTGGTTGGGGGGTAATTCGAAACCATGTACATGCTTGCAATTTGATTCGATTACATTCAGTTGTTATTTCATAAGTTGTGGATTCAATTCGTTCATCTATTTGATTGATAACTTATTTGTGTATGTTGATTAAGAGTGCACGCTTAGTTTTCATGCATGAATATGATGCTAGATTATGAGGGAGTTTCACCTAATAGTTACAATCTTATAATCACAAGTAGTGAAGATCGCTTGAAAACGATCGCGTTGAATGAATTCTTAGCATAAGTTTCATGCAATTCATAGTAACAAATGCTTCGTCAATGCTTATGTTTTTCATAGAACGTAATGATTCTTGCTTGTATCTCTATTATGCAATTCATGTAGGGAACTTGTAGGGAATGTTTTGGGTTGTCGTATGCAATCATCCAACTTAATAACTTGTGGAAAAACTGAGGGTTAATTAGTGCAATTCACGGTCAATTTGGGGCGTTGAGTATTCATAGTTTATCGGAAGAACAACTGAAAATCGTTTTGTTTGCAAGTGTGACATGTGTGGAGAAGAACCTCCTAACTAGCCTTTTAACCATTGATTTCACCAAAATCGTTTTTACAATCTGTTTAGTTTCAAGTTTCTGTTTTGTGTTAAATTTTCGTCCAAAACAAATCCCCCTTTTATTTGAAGCCTTAGATTAGTTAGAAAGTGTTTTGATTTGTGTTTCTAAGTACTTTGATTCAAGTTTTCATCAAATTTCGTCCAAATTAGTGTAGGTGCTCAAAACTGCCCAGAAAGTGGTTTTTAGGCAGTTTTGAGCCTTCTAGTTGCTGTTTTGAGTTTTAGGTTTGTTTAAGTGTTTTAACCTTTACTTTTGCATTCTTTGAGTCTAGTTTAGTGTTTTAAACTTTGTTTTTGAGTTTTTAAGTCAGTTTCCAAGTGTTTAGCAATCCCTCCTAATCCCCGGTTTAGAACGATCCCTACTTACATCTTTGCTACAATTTGACAAAAAGAGGGTTTAATTTGTGTGCTTATCTATTTCGCATCAATGCAATGTACAAGAACTTTGTGGGGCAGGTTGTGGAGGAGATCCCACTCCATGCCGTGGGCTCCAATGGGGCATGATTGGGCTTTTCGTCCGGCTGTACGACGTAAAAGAAAGTGCTACTTGATGCGAAATATATTAAGCACACAAATTAAACCCTCTTTTTGTCAAATTGTAGCAAAGATGTAAGTAGGGATCGTTCTAAACCGGGGATTAGGAGGGATTGCTAAACACTTGGAAACTGACTTAAAAACTCAAAAACAAAGTTTAAAACACTAAACTAGACTCAAAGAATGCAAAAGTAAAGGTTAAAACACTTAAACAAACCTAAAACTCAAAACAGCAACTAGAAGGCTCAAAACTGCCTAAAAACCACTTTCTGGGCAGTTTTGAGCACCTACACTAATTTGGACGAAATTTGATGAAAACTTGAATCAAAATACTTAGAAACACAAATCAAAACACTTTCTAACTAATCTAAGACTTCAAATTAAAGGGGGATTTGTTTTGGACGAAAATTTAACACCAAACAGAACTTGAAACTAAACAGATTGTAAAAACGATTTTGGTGAAATAGATGGATAAAAGGCTAGTTAGGAGGTTCTTCTCCACACATGTCACACTTGCAAACAAAACGATTTTCAGTTGTTCTTCCAATAAATTATAAAGACTCAATGCCCCGAATTAACCGTGAATTGCACTAATTAACCCTCAGTTTTTCCAGAATTTATCAAGTTGGATGATTGTATACGACAACCCAAAACATTCCCTACAAGTTCCCTACATGAATTGCATAATAGAGATACAAGCAAGAATCATTACGTTCTATGAAAAACATAAGCATTGACGAAACATTTGTTACTATGAATTGCATGAAACTTATGCTAAGAATTCATTCAACGCGATCGATTTCAAGCGATCTTCACTACTTGTGATTATAAGGTTGTAACTATTAGGTGAAACTCCCTCATAATCTAGCATCATATTCATGCATGAAAACTAAGCGTGGACTCTCAATCAACATACATAAATAAGTATCAATCAAATAGATGAACGAATCGAATCCACAACTTATGAAATAACAACTGAATGTAATCGAATCAAATTGCAAACATGTACATGGTTTCGAATTACCCCCCAACTAAGGGGGTTTAGTTCCTCGTACTCACAACACAAAGTTTATTGAATTGAAACATCAAAGACATAAGAAAGATTACACCTAAAATGCCAAAGAAGTCCACTTTGAAATCTGCACAGAAAGCTCCTCTTTCTTCTTCTCCTTGCTGCGGCAGTGAGGGTTTAGGGGCTGTTTGGATGTGAGTTCGGTTTAGGGATGGATTTGGGATGATATGGTGGTTCGGCAAAGGGTAAGGGAGGTGTATGGTAGGTTGCTGGAATGGATGAGTGGCGGCTGGAATGGATGGATTTTGGGTGATGGTGGCTGCGGCAAAAGGTGGGGGGAAGGAGAGATGATTTTCTGATTTTGTGGAGAGGGCAAGATGTATGCGGCTAGGGTGTAAGGGTGGTATATATAGGCACTTAGAAACCCTAATGAAATCAGATTTTTAACAATGGGCTAGGGTTAGGTGCGGCTTGGGTTTAGGAGAAATGGACTAGGGTTTAACATGGCAGATTTTAGATGATTAGGCCCTAGGGTTCGGCATGGGTTGAAGGTCCACAAGGAAATTTGGGTTTAGGTCATCTAAAAGCCCAACGCCAAGAATAGAAACTCTCGAAAATGGAAACCTCCAAGAATAGAAACTTCCAACTTTTAGAAACTTTGGTTGCCAATTCCGATTTAGGAAAGATCGACCCAAAATGGAAACTTTTAGGCTTAGCTTTCCTACTTCAAGTAGGAAACCTCAAATCATCAACTCTTCAATTCCATCCCAACCTTGCGTTCCAAGCATGTCCTTTTCAATTCAAGCTCACTTTTTGCTCCAAAAGCTCCAAATTGCATCATTTCATGTAATACGTCCGCTAAACCTGAAAACACAAGAAAGTAGCTTAAAAGACTACTTTAACGAAGAAAACATAACAAAGATGCATAAGAACTAGCTAACTAAGGCGCATAAATATGCTCCTATCACTACTTGGGAGGCAACCCATGCAATTCAACAAAGGAAGACCAAGGAATTACTCCAATTCCAGATTTGCGTTCCTAAACTCTTCACTTTGTTGTTTATTTCGAATCTGCCTCTTTAGTTGTTTTAGTTGCTGTTTGTGTGTTTCTTTTTGTTTAGTGTGATTTTATGCTTGAAACATTGAGGACAATGTTTGATTTAAGTGTGGGGGGGTAACTAAGTGTTTTAGATGCAAATTCGTGGGATTTTATCACCCTTAACTTGGAGACTTGTTCCTTGCTGTTTTTAAGTGTTTTTGAGCAGTTTTGATGTGTTTTAGTGTGTTTTGATGCAAAAATCCGAAAATCACATAAAAATTTGAAAAATTTGTTTTAAAAAACCCAAAAAGAGTTGTTTTTGTGTGTTTGTTGTGTCTTAGGGTACCTTCCAACACAATGATGAGGATTTGGTTTTTAATTGCATGACTGTTAAAGAGAGTGATTAACATGGATGAAAGTTTGATTTACTCTTTGTTTATGCTTGGTTGTGGTTATAACTTATGAATTCACATGCAATCATAAAAGAAAAAAATCAGTTTTTGTAACATGCTTGAAGGAAGGAATTCAAACTAACGCTACAACCTTGTGAGACTTGAGCCTAAACGTTTATTTGGAGAGTTAAAATCTGTGCATTCTTTGTTTTCTAAGTCGTTGCATGATCTCATTATTCCTTGCTTGGTTACTATTTAGAAGGCGTTTCATCATTTAGTTCCAAATGCTAGAACTCATGCCCATTTCATTGAAAGCATGTTATTGATTTGCATAACACATATTCAAGATGAAGTTGTGTAGTTACCACCACCTTAGCCAAAAAGCCATGAATCCCCTATGTCATTATGTTTTGTAGGTTTTAACCCCATTGAGCCTTGTTTAGCCTTTTCTTTGTTAACCCACATTAACCTCACCTAGCCTAGTTTAGGACCATCCATACCCTTGTTCTTAAAGCCTAGTAAAGCATGATTTGAATTGAATTCCTGTTGATCTATGTTAGCAGAAAACAAGTGTGGGGGAAGTGTTTTTCATGAGGAATTGTGTGCCATAGGCACGGCTGATAGGAGCATATTTATGCGCCTTAGTTAGCTAGTTCTTATGCATTTTCGTTATGTTTTCTTCGTTAAAGTAGTCTTTTAAGCTACTTTCATGTGTTTTCAGGTTTAAAGGACATATTACATGAAATGATGCAATTTGGAGCTTTTGGAGCAAAAAGTGAGCTTGGATTGAAAAGGACATGCTTGGAACACAAGGTTGGGATGAAATTGACGAGTTGAAGATTTGAGGTTTCCTACTTGAAGTAGGAAAGCTAAGCCTAAAAGTTTCCATTTTGGGTTGATCTTTCCTAAACCGGAATGGCCTTGCGTTTGAGCAACATTAGAAGGTTCCGAAGCGTTGGAAGACACAAAGAAAGGTGTTAGAATATTTTCTCATCCTTGCCGTGGGTTAGGGCTTAGTTTCTCTTGGTTTTGGGCTTTTTAGAAGCCCTATCCACACTCCCACTAACCAGCCGCACCTTTCCATTCTAGAAGCCCTATTTACAAACCCTAACCCTAGCCCACTTAAGCAGCCGCACCCTAGGCTTTTTCCCATGCAAAAATCTGATTGTTTAACCTAATTCCTTGTGGATTTTTAACCCTAGCCGCACCTAAACCCTAGCCCATGGTCTAATCTGATTTCTTTAGGGTTTTAGGTGCCTATATATATGTGTTTTACATCCTTGCCGCAGGAGCTCTCTCGAGAATTCAGAAAATAGAAAAACCAGCCACTCCCATTCCTTGCCGCAGCCACCATCACCCTAATACCTCTTAGCCGCCACTTCTTCATCCATTCCAGCAACCTTTCATCCTTGCCGCAACCATTCTACACCTCCATACACCACCCATACCCCTTGCCGCACCACCATACTATCCTAACTCCCTTCCAAAACCAAAATCACATCCAAAAATACCCTAAACCCTCTCTGCCGCAGCAAGGAGAAGAAGAAAGAGGAGCTTGACGTGCAGAAGTTCAAAGTGGAATTGTTGGGCGTTTTAGGTGTAATCTTTCTTATGTCTTCGATGTTTCAATTCAATAAACTTTGTGTTGTGAGTATGAGGAACTAAACCCCCTTAGTTGGGGGGTAATTCGAAACCATGTACATGCTTGCAATATGATTTGATTACATTCAGTTGTTATTTCATAAGTTGTGGATTCAATTCGTTCATCTATTTGTTTGATAACTTATTTGTGTATGTTGATTGAGAGTGCACGCTTAGTTTTCATGCATGAATATGATGCTAGATTATGAGGGAGTTTCACCTAATAGTTACAATCTTATAATCACAAGTAGTGAAGGTCGCTTGAAAACGATCGCGTTGAATGAACTCTTAGCATAAGTTTCATGCAATTCATAGTAACGAACGCTTCGTCAATGCTTATGTTTTTCATAGAACTTAATGATTCTTGCTTGTATCTCTATTATGCAATTCATGTAGGGAACTTGTAGGGAATGTTTTGGGTTGTCGTATGCAATCATCCAACTTAATAACTTGTGGAGAAACTGAGGGTTAATTAGTGCAATTCACGGTTAATTTGGGGCGTTGAGTATTTATAATTTATTGGAAGAACAACTGAAAATCGTTTCGTTTGCAAGTGTGACATGTGTGGAGAAGAACCTCCTAACTAGCCTTTTATCCATCCTTTTCATCCAAAAACGTTTTACAATCTGTTTAGTTTTAAGTTTCTGTTTTGTTTTCAATTTTCGTCCAAAACAAATCCCCCTTTATTTTGAAGTCTTAGATTATTTAGAAAGTGTTTTGATTTGTGTTTCTAAGTGTTTTGATTCAAGTTTTCACTCAAATTCGTCCAAGTTCTTGTTAGGTTCTCAAAACTGCCCAGAAAGTGGTTTTTAAACAGTTTTGAGTTATTAGGTTGCTGTTTTGAGTTTTAGGTTTGTTTAAGTGTTTTACCCTTTAGTTTTGCATTCTTTGAGTCTAGTTTAGTGGTTTAAACTTTGTTTTTGAGTTTTTAAGTCAGTTTCCAAGTGTTTAGCAATCCCTCCTAATCCCTGATGTGAAAATTAACTTGACACACAAATTAAACCCTATGGATGACAATTGTAGTATATGAGCAAATAGGGATCATTCTAGACCGGGGATTAACTAGGGATGCTAATCAATGTGAAACTGACTCAAAACGTAAAAAACGTGATGTAGAACACTAAACTAGACTCAATTAATGCAAAACTAGGGTTTAAAACACCTAAACAAACTAAAAACTCAAAACAGCAATTAAAAGGCTCAAAACTGCCTTAAAACCACTTTCTGGGCAGTTTTGAGTACCTAACACTAGTTTGGACGAATTTGGACTATGACTTGACTCAAAACACTTAAAAACACAACTAAATGGATTTCTAACTAATCTAACACTTTAAAATACATGGGGGAATGATTTTGACGAAATTAAAACTTTAAAACACAAACTTTAAAAACAAATGTAAAGCAAAACAGATTGTGATTAAATAGAATGGTGAGAAGCTAGTTAGAAGGTTCCTTATCCGCACATGAACATATGCATACAACTCAATCTCCAATTACTCTTCCAACAAACCATGAATGACAATGCCCCAAATTAACTAGATTGCACCAATTAATTCTCAGATTTCCCTAGATTCATTCAATGGACATCATAAGCATTGACGAGGCATTCATAACTATGGGATACGCATGTTACTCTTGCCTAGGATTTACTTAACACAATCGTGACTAGCGACTTTCACTACTTATGAATACAAGTTAATAACGATTAGGTGAAATTCCCTTATATCCTAGCATCAAGTTTAGGCATGCAAATTAAGTGTCGACCCTCAACCCACATACATAAACAAGTTATCAATCAAATAGATAAGTAAATCACATTCACAATTTCTGAAATCATAATTGGAAGAAATCAAATCATATAAAACATATGTCCATGGCTTCAAATTCACCTCTAACTATAAAGGAATTAGTTCCACATGTCTAACATAATTGAACAACAATTTAAATTAAACATGAAAACAGAAACAAAGAAAGAAAGAACTCCAAACACTCCACTAATGGCAGATTGCATGTGCAAGGTGTCTTCCTCCTTTGGACTGCACGGCACTCCTCCTTTCTCCTCCTTTGGTGGCTGCGCAAGGTGGTGATGGTGGTGGGAAGGCACGGCTATGGTGGATGGATGGTTATGGAAGAGGGTAGAAGGGTTAAAAGGATTAGGGAGACACGGCTAGGACTTAGAACTAGGGAGAATGGGACTGGTGGTTGCGGCAAGGGTTTAGAATGATTTTCTGGAGTGAATGGATGATATGGGGGGTGATATGTTCGGCCAAGAGGTTTAAGAGAGTATATATAGGCACTTAAAAACCTTAGCAATCAGATTAGGGTTTCTAGAAACCCAAATCCACCAGAAAATAGGTTAAAACAATCAGAATTTGCAAGGGAAAAGGCCTAGGGTTCGGCTGGTTTAGTGGGCTAGGGTTTAGGCTTCTAGAATGCCTTGCAAGGCAAGGAAATCAGAAATTTTAAAGGCCTAGGTGCGGCAAATTAGTGGGCTAGGGTTAGGGTTTGTAGATAGGGCTTCTAGAAAGCCCAAAACCAAGAATAGAAACTCTCGGAAATGGAAACCTCCAAGAATAGAAACTTCCAACTTTAGAAACTTTGGTTTCTAATTCTGAATTCTTTGTTCTTCACATTCATTTCTTCATTTCTTAAGCTCCTTTGCCCTTCAAACTCGTCCATTCCTTGTGCTCCAAGCATGTACTTTCCAATCTAAGCTCCATTTTGCTCCAAAAGGCTCCAATTTGCATCCTTTTATGTCATATGCCCTTTAAGCCTGAAAACACATGAAAGTAGCTCAAAAGACTACTTTAACGAAGAAAACATAACGAAAATGCATAAGAACTAGCTAACTAAGGCGCATAAATATGCTTCTATCAAATTCCCCCACACTTAGCTTTTGCTAGTCCTCGAGCAAAACAAAGAAACAAAAGAAAAACAAAACGAAACAAAACAAACAAAAACAACCTAAACCTTCCAACGTTTGCCTCAGGGATTTCCAATGCACATGACATATTAAAAATCATCATTCCCACAGATTTTAGCCATCTTTACACTTAAGCACATACATAATTATAGTTACCACGTACTAGTTCGCATTTAACCAAGTAAAACATGATTTTGAATGTAGTAACATGCCTTAGAGAATTTGCTCAAATCCTCACTAGATATGCACTCAATTTTCACACAGATTTTCTGACTACACACCCTATACTAGTTATATGTGAGAAGATTGATGTAAATATGAAAACGAATGCTCACATATCTTATAACAAGGAAAGCTTTTTCTGAATTTAATAAGCATGTATATGATCTCATGAAAGGAATGCTACTACTTAGACGCGAGAACCAGTGACACCATATGCTCATACCAATCCCAAACTCCACAAATTGAAATACACAACACTCAAGATAGAAGTTAAGGGTTGTAACGGGGCTTGGGGTATTGGCTAACAAAGAAAGGTGAAGGGTAAACAAACGTTCTTAAAACAATAGTAAGCAAAGCAATGAAATTGACACTTAGAATTCACTTTTGAATGCAAAAATCAACTTTTAAACTCAAAGGGGAAATTCATGCAACACTTAGGGTCAAATTCACTGTTTTGGACCCATTCTTCAACAACCAACACCTTAGAGCTCATTTTCATGCTCTTTCAACTCTTTTTCACACTTTTCACATTTTTTTTTTCTTTTCTTTTTCTTTTCTACCCCATGCCTCATTTAAGACTTTGGCACACAATACACAAGGCTCACTTTCCCCCACACTTGTTTTCTGCACACCCTTGATCAAAAGGAATTCATTTTAAGTCATGCTTACTATGCTTTAAGAACAAGGGTATGGATGGTCCTAATCTAGGCTAGGTAAGGATAACGTGGGTTAACAAACAATATAGGCTAAACAAGGCTCAACGGGGCTAAAACCTACAAAAACAAATGTATGGAATGAAGGCTTTTTGGCTATGGTGGTAACTACTAAACAACTTCATCTTGAATACGTGTTATGCAATTCAATGAAATGTTTTGAATGAAATTGGCATGAGTTCTAGCATTTGGAACTAAAGTGATGAAACGCCTTCTAAGTAATAACCAAGCAAAGAATAGTGAGATCATGCAATGACTTTGGAAAACAAGAATGCACAGATTTTAACTCTCCAAATAATGTTTAGGTTCAAGTCTCACAAGGTTGTAGCGTTAGTTTGAGTTCCTTCCTTCAAACATGTTACAAAAACTAAATTTTTTTTTCTTTATGATTACATGTGAATTCATAAGTTATAACCACAACCAAGCACAAACCAAGAGTAAATCAAACTTTCATCCATGTTTATAACTCTCTTTAACAGTCACGCAATTAAAAACCGAATCCTCATCATTGTGTTGGAAGGTACCCTAAGACACAAACAAACACACAAAAACAACTTAAAAACGACTCTTTTTGGGTTTTGTAAAACAATTTTTCAAATTTTTATGGGATTTTCGGATTTTGGAATCAAAACACATTAAAACACACCAAAACAGCCTAAAAACGCCTAAAAACAGCAAGAAACAACATTGGAAATTATGAGTGAGAAAACCCTACGAATTTGCATCAAAACACTTTGGTTACCCCCCCCCACACTTAAACCAAACATTGTCCTCAATGTTTTAAGCATAAACTCACACAACAACACATAAACAAACAAACAAACACTAACAACCGAACATGGCAGAAACGAAATAAACAACAAAGAGAAGGGTTTAGGAACGCAAATCTGGAATTGGAGTGCTCGCTAGGTCTTCCTTTGTCGAATGCATGGGTTGCCTCCCAAGAAGCGCTTGCTTTAACGTCTTCCAGCCGGACGGTACCTCCGTTTAAGCTTGACTATGTGCCACGGCATGGAGGGGTACCTCCTCCACGACATGCTCCTCAAACATCTCGTAATAGGGCTTCAATCGATGCCCATTCACCTTGAATTCTTGTTGCGTCCTTGCACTCTTGATTTGCACTGCACCATGAGGGAAAACATTAGTGACAATAAAAGGACCAACCCATTTGGAACGCAACTTACCCGGAAACAACCGAAGGCGAGAATTGAACAACAACACTTTCTGCCCAATAGAGAACGTCTTGGCACGAATCATCTTGTCATGGAATGCCTTCGTTTTCTCCTTGTAAATCCGGGCATTCTCATAAGCTTCATGTCGGATTTCCTCAAGCTCACACAATTGGAGCTTCCTATGTAAACCTGCGGCATCAAGGTCCATGTTAAACGTTTTGACAGCCCAGTGTGCATGATGCTCTAACTCGACGGGAAGATGGCATGGCTTCCCATAGATGAGCCGAAAAGGTGACATCCCAATGGGGGTTTTGTAGGCAGTGCGATACGCCCACAATGCATCGTTTAAGCGCAAACTCCAATCCTTCCTCGTAGGCCCCACGGTCTTCTCAAGAATTTGCTTGATTTCCCTATTCGAAACCTCGGCTTGCCCGCTCGTTTGAGGATGATAAGGTGTGGCCACCTTATGCGTGACATTGTATTTCTTGAGCAACGCCTCGATGGTTCGATTACAAAAATGGGAACCTCCATCACTGATGAGCACGCGTGGCATTCCGAACCTTGCAAAAATGTTAGTTTTCACAAAATCTGCAACCACTCGAGAATCATTAGTTCGGGTGGCTTTTGCTTCCACCCACTTCGACACATAATCCACAGCAAGTAATATATAAAGAAATCCATGTGACGAAGGAAAGGGACCCATAAAATCAATACCCCAAACATCAAATATTTCAACACTAAAAATGGGGGTTTGCGGCATTTGTTGTTTAGGACCTATATTGCCCGTTCTTTGGCATCTATCACAAGACATGCAAAATGTTCTAGCATCCCTAAAGATGGTAGGCCAATAGAAACCACATTCTAATACCTTAAGTGTTGTTCTATTAGTGCCAAAGTGTCCCCCACAAGCATAAGTGTGACAAAATGTTAGAATAGCATTAAACTCAGAATCGTGCACACACCTACGTATAACTTGGTCAGGGCAATATTTCCATAAATACGGGTCATCCCACACATAAAACCGTGCCTCTTTCTTCAATTTATCACCTTGGTGTTTAAGTAATTCCCTAGGAACATGTTTAGACACCAAATAATTCACCAAATCAGCATACCACGGTTCACTTACCTTGACGGACATCAGTTGCTCATCTGGGAATGTCTCCATGATAGGTACGGCATCCTCCTCATGTACCATACGGCTCAAGTGGTCAGCCACCACGTTTTCACTTCCCTTCTTGTCCCGGATTTCGATATCGAACTCTTGGAGAAGAAGCATCCAACGAATGAGTCGTGGTTTGGCCTCCTTCTTGGTGAACAAATACTTCAATGCTGCATGGTCAGTATAAATAATAACTTTAGTACCAAGCAAATAAGAACGGAATTTATCTAAAGCAAATACAACAGCTAGAAGTTCTTTTTCAGTGGTGGAATAATTTAATTGTGCATCATTTAAAGTCCGAGAGGCATAATAGATAGCATGCGGCCTCTTGTCCTTCCTTTGCCCCAAAACAGCTCCTAATGCATAATCGGAAGCGTCGCACATAAGCTCAAAAGGAAGGCTCCAATCCGGTGGAACTATGATAGGGGCCGAAGTTAGCATGTCCTCTAGGTGATTGAACGCCTTCTCACACTCCTTGTTGAAGTCAAACGCCACATCTTTCTGGAGGAGACGGCAAAGAGGGTTTGAGATCTTGGAGAAGTCCTTGATAAATCACCTATAAAATCCTGCATGACAAAGAAACGAACGAACCTCTCGAACCGAAGTAGGAGAGGGTAAGTAGCGTACAAGATCTATTTCCGATTTATCCACTTCAATTCCTCTTTCTGAAACAATATGCCCTAAAACTATGCCTTGTCTAACCATAAAGTGACATTTTTCCCAATTAAGCACAAGGTTAGTTTCTACACATCGTTTCAAAATTAGTGTGAGATTTTCCAAACAACCATCAAATGAATCACCAAACACACTGAAATCATCCATAAATACCTCAATAATTTTTTCCACAAAATCTGAAAAGATACTTACCATACACCTTTGAAATGTGGCCGAAGCATTGCATAAACCAAAAGGCATGCGACGATAAGCAAAAGTACCAAAGGGGCATGTGAAAGTTGTCTTTTCTTGGTCATCCGGCGCTATGACAATCTGATTATATCCAGAATAACCATCAAGGAAACAATAAAAAGAATGACCGGCTAACCTTTCAAGCATTTGATCAATGAACGGCAAAGGGAAGTGGTATTTCCTTGTGGTGGCGTTGAGCTTCCTATAATCAATGCACACTCGCCAACCTGTTTGGATACGGGTTGGCACAAGCTCATTCTCGGCATTCTTCACCACGGTCACTCCGGACTTCTTTGGAACACATTGCACCTGTGACACCCAACGACTATCAAAGATCGGATAAATCACTCCACAATCAAGAAGTTTGATAATCTCATTTTTCACAACTTCCATCATTGGAGGGTTGAGACGGCGCTGAGCCTCTCGAGTTGGTTTAGCCCCCTCCTCTAGAAGTATGCGATGCATGCACGTAGTTGGGCTAATTCCCCTAATATCGGCCAAAGTCCACCCAATGGTCGTCTTGTGCTCTTTCAACACTCGGATCAACTTCTCCTCCTCTATAGCCGTGAGTGATGAGGAGACAATGACGGGCAATGTCTCGTTGTCTCCCAGAAAAACGTACTTTAAATGATCGGGTAACGGTTTAAGCTCAAGTACGGGTGCCTGAATCACTGAGGGTAACATCTTATTAGTGGAAACTGGAATTGAAATTGGGTTAGAAGGCTTACCATGGTGTTGAGGGAGTGACTCAAGGGCAGCCACTATCTCGGCCTCATCCTCACTTCTAGGCACGGCAATACCATTTTTGTGCCCAATTCCTTGTGCAATTGTCGTTTCAAGTGTATCCCTCTCCAAACAATCGAGGAAATCCTGCGCCAAATCATCAATTATATCAATAGAAAAGCAAGAATGATCGTCCTTAGGAAATTTAATACTTTCAGAAAGATTAAAATCAATGACTTCCCCATCAAATTCCATCGTTAAAGTTCCTTTAAACACATCTATCTTGGTGCGGGCTGTTTTCATGAAGGGCCTCCCTAATAGAATCGGCAATGGGGTAGAATGGGGTGAATCCTCCATGTCAAGCACGTAAAAGTCCGCTGGAAAAATCAAATTACCAACCTGCACCAAAACATCTTCCAAAACACCCTTTGGGTATGCATTAGAACGATCGGCTAATTGAATTATCACACCATCATGTTTAAGCTCACCTAAGTTCATAGATGCATAAATCGAGTATGGCATGACATTAATCGAAGCCCCTAAGTCTAACATGCATTGTTCAAACTTAGTATTACCAATAACGCACGGAATTGTAAAACTACCCGGATCTTTGCATTTAGGGGGTAATTTCCTTTGTAACACAGCAGAGACGTTTTCACTTACCTGGACCACCTCTTTGTTCGAAATCCTTCTCCTTGTTGTACAAAGTTCTTTTAAGAACTTAGCATACCTCGGGACTTGCTTAATCGCATCAAGGAGCGGGATATTGACTTGAACTTTCCGAAAGGTCTCTAGAATGTCCTTCTCGGCTTCTTCCTTCTTTGATTGCCTAAACCTGCCAGGAAAGGGCACATTCAGTGGAATAGAACTAGAAAAAGTCGAATTTGGACTTACCTTGGTGGTTGAGGACGATTTAGGAGGGTTAGAGGGTGGCGGCAAGGATTGGTCATCCTTGGCCGTGGGTTTTGCTCTTTGTGCCTCCTCTTGCATCAACTTGTCCTCCTCGTCTTGACTTGATTTGGATGTATTTGAGTCCGCTCCAACCTGTTTACCACTTCTCAACATGATGGCCTTAGCGGTTTCAAATCCTCCCTTCGGGTTCACAACGGTTGAACTAGGCAATCTGCCTTGTTCTCTAATTTGACCCATAAACTCTGCAATTTGACCCATTTGCTTCTCCAAGTTGTCCACCCGTTTGTCTTGGATTTGTCTCTCCTTATTTTGAGTTTGTACTTCCTGCGTCAAAGTAGTAAGTAACTTAACAACTTGATCATTATCCAAAGACGTACCTGAGGTTGGTGGGGCGGTTTGCACTTGGTTTTGATTGGGGACAAATGGCTTTGTAAAAAGCCCGGTGGTTGCTGCCTAAATCCTCCTTGTTGTTGTGGTTGTTGAGGATCCCGCCATTTGAAATTCAGATGGTCCCTCCTCCCCGGATTATAGGAATTAGAGTATGGATCATGGCGTGGTTGATTTTGGTTCCCAAAACCCACGGCATTGGCAGCTTCCCAACCCCCATTCTCAATCAATTGAGGGCATTGATCATTGGCATGTCCTTGCATCGAGCACACGCCACACACACTTGGTCCATGAATCTTCATTCCCTCGGCTAACTGAGAAACAATAGTGATATGATATTAACTAGCACTCAAATTAACCCTCTTTTTATCAATTGTAGTAAGTATGTAAGTAGGGATCGTTCTAGGCCGGGGATTAGGAGGGATTGCTAAATCACTTGAAAACTGACTCAAAAACGTAAAAACAAAGTTTAAAACACTAAACTAGACTCAAAGAATGTAAAACTATAACTTAAAACACCAAAACAAACCAAAAGTCAAAACTGCCTTAAAACCACTTTCTGGGCAGTTTTGAACTCTAAACAAGATTTTGACGAAAATAGGTTTTAACTTGACTCAAAACACTTAAAAACACAAACTAACACACTCTCTAACTAATTTGACACTTGAAAACAAAGGGGGATTTGGTTTTTACGAAATTGAAAACAAAACATAAACTTGTAAATCAAAACAGATTTTAAAACGAATTTGATTGAATTGAATGGATAGAAAGCTAGCTAAGGGGTTCATCTCCACACATGTTAGACTTGTATTCAAAACGATTTCCAATTGCTTTTCAATAACCCATGAATTCTCAATGCCCCAAGTTAATTAGGTCCGCTTAAATTAACCTTCAGATTTTTCCTAACGTTATTGAATTGGATGATTGCATACGACAACCCAAAGCATTCCCCACAAGTCCCCTACATGATTGCATAATAGAGATACAAGCAAGAATCATTAAGTTCTATGAAAACCATAAGCATTGACGAAGCACTTGTTACTATGATTGCATGAAACTTATGCCAAGAATTTACTTAACGCGATTGAGATCATCAACCTTTACTACTTATGAATATAAGTCCATAACGATTAGGTGAAATTTCCTTATATCCTAGCATCAAATTCATGCATGCAAATTAAGTGTCGACCCTCAACCAACATACACAAATCAGTTTTAATTCTTGTAGATAAGTAAATTGAATTCCCAACTTATGAAACGCAATTAGAAGTAATCAAATCATATAGCAAGCATAAACATGGTTTCGAATCCCCCCCTAGCCAAGGGGGGGTTTAGTTCCTCATACTCGCAAAGCCAAGATACATAAATTTAGAAATTAAAATCCAAAGAAAGAAAACACCTAGAACGCTCCAACTTGGCAGCAAGTGCATCCAACGAATTCTCCTTCCTCCTTGCTGCGGCAAAGACTTTAGAACAGGTTTTTGGGGTTATTTGTGGTGTAGAATGGATGGGGAATGGTATGGAGAGGTTTAGGGTTGATGGGGGTACGGCTAGGGATGATTTTGGGCAGAATTTTGGGACTTTGGTGATGGAAAGGTGCGCCAGAAATCAAGGTTTAATTTCTGGCGTGAATGGTTATGTATGAGAGGTGATGCTCTGATCTAGGGGTTATAATGAGTATATATAGGCATCCAAAACCCTAGGGTAATCAGATTAGGGTTTCTAGAAGCCCAAATCCACCAGAAATTAGGTTAAAACAATCAGATTTTTAGTGGGAATAAGGCCTAAGGTGCGGCTAGGGTTAGGGTCCACAAGGAATTAGGGTTTAGGTCATCTAAAAGCCCAAAACCAAGAATAGAAACTCTCGAAAATGGAAACCTCCAAGAATAGAAACTTCCAACTTTAGAAACTTTGGTTTCCAAATCTGAATTCTTTGTTCTTCACTTTCATTTCTTCATTTCTTAAGCTCATTTGACCTTCAAACTCGTCCATTCCTTGTGCTCCATTAGCATACACTCCATTCTAGCTCAATTTTGCTCTAAAATGCTCCATTTTGCACTTCTTTGCATACTTCGTCTCTAAACCTGAAATTGCACGAAAATGACTTTAAACACTAAAATAACTAAAGAAAAACAACATAAATGCTTAAGAACAAGCCAACTAAGTCGCATAAATATGCTCCTATCAAATTCCCCCACACTTAGCTTTTGCTAGTCCTCGAGCAAAACAAAGAAACCAAACAAAACAAAAACACAATCTAAACCTTCCAACATTTGCCTCAGGGATTTCCAATGCACATGACATGTTAAAAATCATCACTCCCACAGATTTTAGTCATCTTCACACTTAAGCACATACTTAATCATAGTCACCACGTACTAGTTCACATTTAACCAATTAAAACATGATTTTGAATGTAGTAACATGCCTTAGAGAATGTGCTCAATTCCTTACTAGATATGCACTCAATTTTCACTCAGATATTCTGACTACACACCCTATACTAGTTATATGTGAGAAGATTGTTATAAACATGAAAACGAATGCTCACATATATGTATAACAAAGAAAGCACTTTTCGGAGTTAATAAGCATGTTTAGATATAATCTCATGAATGGAATGCTACTACTTAGATGCGAGAACCAGTGACACCATATGCTCATACCAATTTTAAACTCCACAAATTGAAACACATAACACTCAAGATTAAAGTCAAGGGTTGTAACGGGGCTAGGGGAGTTGGCTAACAACGAAAGGATAGGGAAAACAAACGTTCTTTAAGCAATAGTAAGCAAAACAATGAAATCGTACTCAGAATTCCCATTAGCATGCAGAAATTAACTTTTAAACACAAAAGGGAAGATTCAACAACAATTAGGGCCGAATTCATTGTTTTGGACCCTTCCTTCAACAAACAACACTTAAGAACTCTTTTTCTCAACTTTTCAACTCTTTTTTCAAACTTTTCATACTTTTTTCTTCAATTTTTTTTTCTTTTTCCACGAAATTTTTTTTTTCTTTTCTTTTTCGTGCCTCATTCAAGACTTTGGCACACCCACAACAAAACTCACTTCCCCCACACTTGTTTTCTGCCAACAATGACCAAAAGGAATTCATTTTGAGTCATTCATTACTATGCTTCAAGAACGAAGGTATGGATGGTCCTAATCTAGGCTAGGTGAGGATAATGTGGGTTAACGAAGAAAACATAGGCTAAACAAGGCTCAACGGGGTTAAAACCTACAAAAACGACTGCATGGAATGAAGGCTTTTTGGCTATGGTGGTAACTACTAACTTCATCTTGAATATGTGTTATGTAATTCAATAACATGTTTTGAATGAAATTGGCATGAGTTCTAGCATTTGGAACTAAATGATGAAACGCCTTCTAAGTAATAACCAAGCAAAGAATAATGAGATCATGCAACGACTTTAGAAAACAACAATGCACAGATTTTAACTCTCCAAATAAACGTTTAGGCTCAAGTCTCACAAGGTTGTAGCGTTTGTTTGAGTTCCTTCCTTCAAGCATGTTACAAAAACTGATTTTTTTCTTTTATGATTGCATGTGAATTCATAAGTTATAACCACAACCAAGCATAAACAAAGAGTAAATCAAACTTTCATCCACGTTAATCACTCTCTTTAACAGCCATGTAATTACAAACCGAATCCTCATCATTGTGTTGGAAGGTACCCTAAGACACAACAAACACACAAAAACAACTCTTTTTGGATTTTTTTAAAACAAATTTTTCAAATTTTTATGTGATTTTCGGATTTTTGCATCAAAACACACTAAAACACATCAAAACTGCTCAAAAACACTTAAAAACAGCAAGGAACAAGTATCCAAGTTAAGGGTGATAAAATCCCACGAATTTGCATCTAAAACACTCAAAAATTTACCCCCCCCACACTTAAATCAAACATTGTCCTCAATGTTTCAAGCATAAACTCACACAAAACACAAAGAAACACACAAACAGCAAGTTAAAAACAAAACTGGCAGATTAGAAACAAGCAACAAAGTGAAGGGTTTTAGAAACTCAAATCTGGTTGTTAGAGCAATTCCTAGGTCCCACGGCATGGATTTGATCTTTGAATGGACGATGATACTTGAAATGAACCGGCATTGGTTTAGATTCTAGTGTAGGTACCTGATTCATCAAAATCAGCAAGTTAGTATAAAATGTAATGGAAATTGGAGAAGATGACTTACTTGCTTTGTCCGACAAGAACTCAATGACAAACACCATTCCTTTGAACGTTTCAGGGATATTGGACTTGGCCAGATTTACTATGATGGTTGTGACTTGTCCAATGTCATCAAGTTCAACTTCTTTGGGCTTTGTTGTTTCAAATTTGTCCTCTTTGATGAAGTCTTGACATTCTTTAGCCACTACTTTCTCTTGAATCATTCTTCTTGGGAAACAAAGGCCTTTGAAATATTCAACACGATCTAGAGCTTGCTTTGTTGCACCAAGAATTGGAATATCCTTTTGCACCTTTGGAAGAGCTGCCACGATGTCTTTTTCACTCTCTTCTTGCTTGGGAATCAAAAACCTGCTAGGAAAATGGACATTGGGAGGAATAACATTAGAATGAAATGAAATTGGGACGTCCAGGTGGGTGGGTTAGAAGGCTTAGGGGGTTGCGGCAAGGGTTGTTCTACCCTTGCCGTGTGTATGTCTTCTTCCTCCTCCTCAATCATCAGCTCCTCATCCACTTCTAGGCAATGTTTGGACGTTTTTAGGTCAGCTCCAACCTCCATAGCCCTTCCCAAAGTGATAGCATCATGGATTTCAAAATCTTCCTTCGAATTTTCAATAGTTGAGTTGGAAACTTCACTTTGCTCTTGAATGTGTGCCATGAACTCCATAATCTGCCCAATATGCTTCTCCAATTCACCCGTCTTCTTGGTTTGAATTGGCATCTCTTTGTTTCGATTTTCTACTTCCTGGTACAAAGAGGTGAGTAACTTATTAAACATATCATTATCCAAAGACGTACCTGAATTGAATTGGGCAAATTGTTGTGATGGATGTGATAGTTCATATGGCCAATGATAGAACTCCTCTTCTTGCTGCCAATATCCACCTTGGCTTGATTTTGTGAGCCCTGCAACAAAGAATTTAATTCATTAAGAATTTGATTATAATCTATTGACGAACCTAAATTTGATTGAGCATATTGTATATGAGGTTGTGGTGGCTGCATAGGTCTTGAATAGAACTCTTCATATGGCTGCCAATATGCTTTGTGTTGAACTTGTTGAGCTTCCCACCACATAGAGTTTGAATGATCACTCCAATCGCTTTGTGGATATAGATTGGCTTGGTATCCTTGCCTATAAGACGCACCAAATGTAGGGACACTTTGCATTGTGGTACTTTCGGCAATCTGTGACAATTGAGAAGTAAGATTTGCTAATTGAGCTTGAATGCTAGCAAAATCCATGTCTTACTTCTCTAGTACCTAAAATCAAAGAAAGAGAACTAAATCAAATATCAAAAGTAACACAAAAAAAGGAAAACAAAACTAAGTCAGAAACTAAAACAGAAACAAACTAAACAAAAAGAAAAGAACCAAGGGATTAGCAAAGTTGCTAATCCCCGGCAACGGCGCCAAAATTTGATATGATATTAACTAGTACTCAAATTAACCCTCTTTTTATCAATTGTAGTAAGTATGTAAGTAGGGATCGTTCTAGGCCGGGGATTAGGAGGGATTGCTAAATCACTTGAAAACTGACTCAAAAACGTAAAAACAAAGTTTAAAACACTAAACTAGACTCAAAGAATGTAAAACTATAACTTAAAACACCAAAACAAACCAAAAGTCAAAACTGCCTTAAAACCACTTTCTGGGCAGTTTTGAACTCTAAACAAGATTTTGACGAAAATAGGTTTTAACTTGACTCAAAACACTTAAAAACACAAACTAACACACTCTCTAACTAATTTGACACTTGAAAACAAAGGGGGATTTGGTTTTTACGAAATTGAAAACAAAACATAAACTTGTAAATCAAAACAGATTTTAAAACGAATTTGATTGAATTGAATGGATAGAAAGCTAGCTAAGGGGTTCATCTCCACACATGTTAGACTTGTATTCAAAACGATTTCCAATTGCTTTTCAATAACCCATGAATTCTCAATGCCCCAAGTTAATTAGGTCCGCTTAAATTAACCTTCAGATTTTTCCTAACGTTATTGAATTGGATGATTGCATACGACAACCCAAAGCATTCCCCACAAGTCCCCTACATGATTGCATAATAGAGATACAAGCAAGAATCATTAAGTTCTATGAAAACCATAAGCATTGACGAAGCACTTGTTACTATGATTGCATGAAACTTATGCCAAGAATTTACTTAACGCGATTGAGATCATCAACCTTTACTACTTATGAATATAAGTCCATAACGATTAGGTGAAATTTCCTTATATCCTAGCATCAAATTCATGCATGCAAATTAAGTGTCGACCCTCAACCAACATACACAAATCAGTTTTAATTCTTGTAGATAAGTAAATTGAATTCCCAACTTATGAAACGCAATTAGAAGTAATCAAATCATATAGCAAGCATAAACATGGTTTCGAATCCCCCCCTAGCCAAGGGGGGGTTTAGTTCCTCATACTCGCAAAGCCAAGATACATAAATTTAGAAATTAAAATCCAAAGAAAGAAAACACCTAGAACGCTCCAACTTGGCAGCAAGTGCATCCAACGAATTCTCCTTCCTCCTTGCTGCGGCAAAGACTTTAGAACAGGTTTTTGGGGTTATTTGTGGTGTAGAATGGATGGGGAATGGTATGGAGAGGTTTAGGGTTGATGGGGGTACGGCTAGGGATGATTTTGGGCAGAATTTTGGGACTTTGGTGATGGAAAGGTGCGCCAGAAATCAAGGTTTAATTTCTGGCGTGAATGGTTATGTATGAGAGGTGATGCTCTGATCTAGGGGTTATAATGAGTATATATAGGCATCCAAAACCCTAGGGTAATCAGATTAGGGTTTCTAGAAGCCCAAATCCACCAGAAATTAGGTTAAAACAATCAGATTTTTAGTGGGAATAAGGCCTAAGGTGCGGCTAGGGTTAGGGTCCACAAGGAATTAGGGTTTAGGTCATCTAAAAGCCCAAAACCAAGAATAGAAACTCTCGAAAATGGAAACCTCCAAGAATAGAAACTTCCAACTTTAGAAACTTTGGTTTCCAAATCTGAATTCTTTGTTCTTCACTTTCATTTCTTCATTTCTTAAGCTCATTTGACCTTCAAACTCGTCCATTCCTTGTGCTCCATTAGCATACACTCCATTCTAGCTCAATTTTGCTCTAAAATGCTCCATTTTGCACTTCTTTGCATACTTCGTCTCTAAACCTGAAATTGCACGAAAATGACTTTAAACACTAAAATAACTAAAGAAAAACAACATAAATGCTTAAGAACAAGCCAACTAAGTCGCATAAATATGCTCCTATCAAATAGAAGTAAGGTTAGCTAATTGGGATTGAATCTCGGGCATAGAACTTACCTCATTCACTTGTGGCCGTGGGGGGTCTCTTTGTCCAACACCTTCGTATTGTTGTGCATTATGTGCTCGGTTGGCAATTAGAACTTTGTGAAAATTATGTTGACACTCAAATTAACCCTCTTTTTATCAATTGTAGCAAAGTATGTAAGTAGGGATCGTTCTAAACCGGGGATTAGGAGGGATTGCAAAATCACTTGAAAACTGACTCAAATATGTAAAAACAAGTTTAAAACACTAAACTAGACTCAAAGAATGCAAAACTAAACTTTAAAACACCAAAACAAACCAAAAGTCTCAAAACAGCACCAAAACACTCAAAACTGCCTTAAAAACACAATCTGGGCAGTTTTGGACACTAAGCACCAAATTGGACGAATTTGGGTTTTAACTTGAATCAAAACACTTAAAAACACAAAGTAAAACACTTACTAACTAATTTGACACTTTAAAACAAAGGGGGATTGGTTTTGGACGAATTTAAAAACAAAACAAACTTTGTAAATTAGAACAGATTGTAAAAACGAATTTGATTTAAATGGGTGAATGGAAGGCTAGCTAAGGGGTTCATCTCCACACATGTTATACTTGCATACAAAACGATTTCCAATTGCTTTTCAATAAACCATGAATTCTCAATGCCCCAAGTTAATTAGGTTCGCTTAAATTAACCTTCAGATTTTCCTAACGTTATTGAATTGGATGATTGCATACGACAACCCAAACATTCCCCACAAGTAGGGGTGGGTTCAAAAAACCGAAAACCGAAAAAAACCGAACCGAAAACCGGACCGAGGCCGAAAAAAACCGAACCGAAACTGTCAAAACCGAACCGAACCGAATATGGCTGGTTCGGTTTCGGTTTTTGAGGTTCGAAAACCGAACCGAACCGAACCGAACCGAAATATATATTTAATTATTTTTTATAATATTTTAATTATAAAAAATCATTAAAAAAAACTTCGAAATTCTAGAGTCATGGGGGTTCAAACCCATGCACTGCAGCTTGAGAAAGCTTCCCTGAAACCAAGTGGGCAGTGGGTTTTGTTTTGCTATGGATGTATGACTAAATTATTTATAAAATTGAAATCTATAGTCTTTTGTTAATGATCAACAAAACCCTAGGCAGCCACACCTTTTCTATTTTAGATTCCCCTCTTCTCTCTCTGGTTCCTGCCGCAGCCACCAACACCTTTAACCCTAGCCACTTCATACCCAATTCCCATCATTCATCATTCTCTTCTCTGTTTCCCTCTCTCTCTCTACCTCCCTCCAACCAAAAACACAACCAAAACCCAGAAATCCCACCTCAGAACCTGCGGCAGCTTGTAAGATTTTGAGCGAGCAGTCCTCCCAGGAATGGAAGACCATGGCCCGAGCTTGGCTGGGCTCTGCTTGTTTCCCGATGTCAAAGTTGTCTCCATGGACGAGGTCGAAGCCTGGATCGACTCCACCTTCGATTTCATACCCCAAGGCATCAAATCCATCTTTATGATTTCCAACCCAATTGGTTGATGGGCATGCTGTTTTGTTTATAAAAGATTCAAGTAGGTATTTACATTAGTTTTGTTGTTAGTTAGTTAGTTAGTGTTTACAATTTTGACAAGCTTGCTGCAATGGGATCAAGGATTCTCCTATCTAGCAACCTACTCAGTTAAGCACGGAATGTATATATTTTCTCTTTTTAAATGTGGATTTATCTGTTGTTCAACTTGCATGATGATTTCTCACTGATGATGCTCAAGGCTTCAAGCTCCAGATTTAAAAGAAAAAAAAAAAAAAACTCATGAAAAAAACCGAACCGGGCCGAAACCGAACCGAAAAAAATCAAAACCGAAAAAAACCGAACCGAAAAAAACCGAAGAAAAACCGAACCGAACCGAACCGAACAGTAATTTCGGTTTGGTTTCCGGTTTCGGCCAAAAACCGAACCGAATGGAACCGAACCCACCCCTACCCACAAGTCCCCTACATGATTGCATAATAGAGATACAAGCAAGAATCATTAAGTTCTATGAAAACCATAAGCATTGACGAATCACTTGTTACTATGATTGCATGAAACTTATGCCAAGAATTTACTTAACGCGATTGAGATCATCAACCTTTACTACTTGTGAATATAATTCCATAACGATTAGGTGAAATTTCCTTCTATCCTAGCATTCAATTTATGCATGATAATTAAGCGTGCACTCTCAACCAATACACATAAATCAATGTAATTCGCATAGATAAGTAAATTGAATTCAAAACTTATGAAACGCAATTAGAAGTAATCATATCATAACGCAAGCATAAACATGTATTTCGAATCCCCCCCTAGCCAAGGGGGGGTTTAGTTCCTCATACGCACAAAACAAAGAGAATTGAATTTAAACATTGAAATCAAAGGAAAAGAAACACCTAGAAATTCCAGCGACGCGAACTTGAATTGCATGAACTTCCGAGCTTCCTTGTTCTCCTCCTTGGTGCGGCAAGGGTCTAGGGACAGGTTTAGGACCTTAGGTGTATGGATGCATGGTTATGGAGGGATGTAGTAGTGTTTAGGGGAAGGGAATGGTGCGGCAAAGGTGTGGAGAGAGTTTGGACGAATTTCTGGAGTGAATTGTGAATTGTGGTGAGTGGTGATCTGATTTAGGGGTTAATAGGAGTATATATAGGCACTTAAAACCCTAGGGTAATCAGATATGGACTTGGATAACCCAAATCCACAAGGAAATAGGTCTAACAATCAGATTTTGCAAGGGAAAAGGGGTCCTAGGTGCGGCTGGATAGGGATAAGGTGGATAAGGCTTCTAGATGGCCTTGCAAGGCAAGGAAATCAGGTTTCTAGAAGGGATAGGTGCGGCACTTAAAGGATAGGGCAGATTAGGGCTTCTAGAAACCCTCTAATGCAAGGAAAACTCACAGCAAGGATGGATAAGGTTTCTAGAACAAGGATAAGGTATCCTAAATGGATAAGGACTCCTCATTGCATTTGGAAACTTTGCCTATTAGGATTAGGAAACCTTGTCTTTGTCATTCCTTCTTCATTCTGGATTCCTTCTCCTTCTTGGACTTGGAAATCTTCTTTGTAGCTGCAACTTGATGCCATTTGGATTTAACTTTCCTACTTCAAGTAGGAAACCTTGTTTGAGTAGGAATCTTCATCTTCAAGGAATCCTAATTCAACTAGGAAACCCATTTTGACTAGGAATCCTAATTCAACTAGGATTCCATCTTCACTTAGGCACTTTCCTACTTCGACTAGGGAACCTTGTTCAAGTAGGAAACATCATCTTCAAATCTTCAATTTCGTCCATCCTCTTGGCTCCAAGCATATGACATCCATTCCAAGCTCAACTTTGCTCCAAAAGGCTCCAAAATGCATTCTTTTGCATACTTTGCCCTTAGAACCTGAAAACACATAAAACTAGCTTAAAAGACTACTTTACTAAGCAAAAACACTATAAATGCACAAGAACAAGCTAAACTAAGGCGCATAAATATGCTCCTATCATGCACTCGGTTAGATTTGGTGATTTCAAGGTTGGGGCCGTGCACTCTTTGTTGTTCACTGATAGGAGCATATTTATGCGCCTTAGTTAGCTAGTTCTTATGCATTTCCATGGTGTTTTCTTAGTTAAAGTAGTCTTTTAAGCTAGTTTTATGTGTTTTCAGGTTTTAAGGCCAAAGGATGCAAGAAGATGCATTTTGGAGCTTTTTGGAGCAAAATTGGGCTTGGAATGATTATCACATAATTGGAGCCAAGGTTTGGACGAATTTGAAGACTTGAAGATGATGATTCCTACTTGAACAAGGTTTCCTAGTTGAAGTAGGAAAGTGCTTACATGAAGAAGGATTCCTAATCGACGAAGGATTCCTAATCAACGAAGGATTCCTAATTGAAGATGGATTCCTAATCAACGAAGGATTCCTAATTGAAGATGGATTCCTAATCACATGAGGATTCCTAGAAGAACAAGGATTCCCCCTCCAACAAGGATTCCTACTTGAAGTAGGAAAGTTAAGCCAAGGTTTCCTACTTTGGTTTGATTTTTCCTAATTGTCCCTAAAAGTTCCAGCAATTATGAAGACTTTCTAAGCATTCTAGGACACAAAACAAAAGCCTAGAACCCTTTTGAACTCTTGCCGCACCCCCCTTTGCATTTCCTCTTCCTTATTTCCTGTTTTTATGCTTTAAAACACCTTCCTTTTGTGTTTTAAACCCTAGCCGAATTTCCCTTGCCCTTTCCTTTAATTTTCTGATTTATTTCCTAATTCTAGAATCCTTAGACTTAATTTATGATTTCCTAATCAAACTAGGGTTTTAATTACTGTTTTCCTTTAAATAAACCTCCTTGTTGCAGCCACCAAACATTCCACACACACCCATTCACATCCATTCACGCCAGAAACCTTTCCCCTACCTTTGCCGTGCCCAATCTTCACCCAAATCCATATTTTCTGACCCCAAACCTCCCTAGCCGTGCCATACACCCATCTTAGACACTTTTCTACCATTCTACCTCATCCAAAACCATCCCAAACCATCTCCATACCTTATGCCGCAGCAAGAAGGAAGAAGGAGTGCTCTTGAATGTGCTTGCTAGTCTATTGCAGATTGCTGGAACTTTTAGGTGTAATCTTTCTTATGTTTTCAATGTTTCAATTCAATAAACTTTGTGTTGTGAGTATGAGGAACTAAACCCCCTTAGTTGGGGGGTGATTCGAAACCATGTGCATGCTTGCAATATGATTTGATTACATTCAGTTGTTATTTCATAAGTTGTGGATTCAATTCGTTCATCTACTTGATTGATAACTTATTTGTGTATGTTGATTGAGAGTGCACGCTTAGTTTTCATGCATGAATATGATGCTAGATTATGAGGGAGTTTCACCTAATAGTTACAATCTTATAATCACAAGTAGTGAAGGTCGCTTAAAAACGATCGCGTTGAATGAATTCTTGGCATAAGTTTCATGCAATTCATAGTAACGAATGCCTCGTCAATGCTTATGTTTTTCATAGGACTTAATGATTCTTGCTTGTATCTCTATTATGCAATTCTTGTAGGGAATGTTTTGGGTTGTCGTATGCAATCATCCAACTCAATAACTTGTGGAAAAACTGAGGGTTAATTAGTGCAATTCACGGTTAATTTGGGGCGTTGAGTATTCATAATTTATTGGAAGAACAACTGAAAATCGTTTTGTTTGCAAGTGTGACATGTGTGGAGAAGAACCTCCTAACTAGCCTTTTATCCATCCTTTTCATCCAAAAACGTTTTACAATCTGTTTTGTTTCAAAGTTTCTGTTTTGTTTTCAATTTTCGTCCAAAACAAATCCCCCTTTATTTTGAAGTCTTAGATTAGTTAGAAGGTGTTTTGATTTGTGTTTCTAAGTGTTTTGATTCAAGTTTTCACCCAAATTCGTCCAAGTTCTTGTTAGGTTCTCAAAACTGCCCAGAAAGTGGTTTTAGGCAGTTTTGAGTCATTAGGTTGCTGTTTTGAGTTTTATGTTTGTTTAAGTGTTTTAACATGTAATTTTACATTATTTGAGTCTAGTTTAGTGTTTTAAACTTTGTTTTTACATTATTGAGTTAGTTTTCAAGAGTTTAGCAATCCCTCATAATCCCCGGTTTAGAACAATCCCTACTTACATCTTTACTACAATTTGACAAAAGAGGGTTTAATTTGTGTGCTTAATATATTTCGCATCAAATTTTTGGCGCCGTTGCCGGGGATTAGCAATTTTGCTAATCCCTTGGATTGTTTTTGTTTCTTTTATTTTACTTTGCTTCAGATTTTATTTTAAGTTCCTGACCTAATTTTGTTTCTTGTTTCTTAGGTACTAGTGCATGACTCGAAGTTCCAAACCTGTTCGTGAGCATATTTTGGACTTCGACGACGATTTCGAGCGAACTTTGAGAAGAAGGAGGAACCAACAAGAGTCTAACCCACCCAATTCCGAATCTGACCTTGAAGAAAACGTACAAGAAGAGGAGGAGGCCACGGCAGGGATATTTGAAGAGGTTCAAGGCATGGCGGTGGACAACCGTACACTCAAAGAGCTCTCGGCCTCGGGATTGGATAATGCCGCACCCTTGTGCATCCAATACCCCACGGCTGCCCAAGGTAAGACGGAAGAGTTTGAATTAAAGTCAAGTTTGCTTCATCATATTCCTAAATACCATGGCTTGTCCATGGAAGATCCTAACAAACAATTGAAAGAATTTGAAGTAGTTTGCTCTAGCATGACTCCCGTCAATGTTGATGGAAGTATTTTGAAGATGAAGGCTTTTCCATTCTCTTTGATGGATAAAGCCAAGGATTGGTTATACGAGTTAGCTCCTGGCACTGTCACATCTTGGGAGAGTATGAAGAGAGCGTTCTTGGAGAAGTTCTTTCCAACTTCTCGCATCATCCTCCTACGCAAAAAGATAAGCGGAATTCAGCAAGAAGAAGGTGAGTCTTTTCCTACATATTATGAACGATTTAAATCACTTGTTGCTTCTTGTCCACATCATCAGATGAAGGAGGAGTTGCTTTTGCAATACTTCTACGAGGGTCTCCTACCTCTAGAACGTCAAATGCTTGATGCTTCGGCGGGGGGAGCATTGGTGGACAAAACACCCATGGCTGCCAAGATCTTGATCTCTAATCGAGCGTTGAACGCTCAACAATACGAGGGAGTAGGCCAAAGGGGACCCCCACGGCACCAAGTACATGAGGTAAGTTCAACTTCCGATCTTCATTCACAATTGGCTAATCTTACTTCTATTGTGTCTCAGATGGCCGAGGGCATGAAGATGCAAGGACCAATTGTATGTGGCGTATGTTCCATCCAAGGACATGCCTCTGAAAAGTGTCCACAGTTGATTGAAAATGGTGGATGGGAAAGCGCCCATGCAATTGGGTTTCAAGGTCAAAACCAACCAAGGAACGATCCATATTCAAACACATATAATCCCGGTTGGAGAGACCACCCAAATTTCAAGTGGAGGGAGCCCCAGCAACCTCAAAACCAAGGAGGCTTTAGGCAACAACCCCCGGGGTTCTTCACCAAGCCGTACACACCCAATCAAAACCAACCACAATCTGACCCAAATGCTTCAGGTACGTCCCTAGACAATGATGCACTTCTTAAGATACTAACCAAGTTGACTCATGGGCAGGAAAAGCAAACCCAAGCAATGCAAAGCACGAACATTAGGGTAGATCAATTGGAGAAGCAAATTGGGCAGATTGCGGAGTTTGTTGGGCAGTTTAGAGAACAAGGAAAACTTCCTAGTTCAACCATTGCGAATCCAAAAGGAGGCTTTGAAACCGCAAATGCAATCATGCTAAGGAGTGGAAAAGAAGTTGGGGCAGGTCCTACACCACCAAAATCAGGTCCCGAAGAGAATGAAATGTTGAAATTTGAAGAGGAGACACCAAGTCCACTCACGGCAAAGGTAGCACCACCTTTGCCGCAAGCACCCATGGCCCCTAAGCCATCCAATCCGTCCACCCTAGGTAAGATGAGTCCAAGTGTGGTTAATTCTAACATTATTCCACCCAATGTGCCCTTTCCTAGCAGATTTTTGCAATTCAAGAATGAAGAGGGGGAAAAAGATGTTCTAGAGACATTTAGGAAGGT